>NW_015440117.1:19622-25227 GCF_001577835.2 Coturnix japonica | reverse complement strand
ACACCATGAGACACATAGAGACACATTAGAGAGACATAGAGACACATAGGGACACATAGGACCAGCCAGAGGGCACATAGAGACACATAGACACATAGAACACATAGGGAACATAGAGACACAGAGGACACATAGACAACATAGAGACACATAAGGGACACATAAGAGGACACATTAGAGACACATAGGGACACATAGAGACCACATGAGACCGACATAGGTGACACATAGAGACACCATTAGCAGACACATAGGGACACATAAGACACAGAGGGACCCATTAGAGAAACATGAGACACATAGAGACCAATAGAGACACATAGCGACACCATAAGGGACACAAAGAAAAACACATAGGGACACAATAAAGACACATAGGACACATAGAGACCACATAGGGACACATAGAGACACATAGGGACACATAGCAGACGATCATGAGACACCATAGGACACATAGAGACACATACGGGACCACATTAGAGACACATAGGACACATAGAAGACACATAGAGACACATAAGGACCAAAGGAAAACCATAGCGGTCCCATAGAGACACATGAGAACCATAGGGGACCAATGGGGACCCATAGGACACATAGGGACCCCATAGAGACACATAGGGACCCATAGAGACCTATAGGGACCAATACAGAAACACAGAGACCCATCGAGACCCACAGAGACCCACAGAGAAACATTGAGACCCCATAGAGACCTATAGCAACCCATAGGGACCCATAGAGACACATAGAGACACATAGGGACACATTGAGACACATAGGGACAACACATAGAGACCACAAGAGACACATAGGGGACACATAGAGACACATAGGACACATAGGGGACACATAGAGACCACATAAGACACATAAGAGACACATAGAAGACACATAGGACACATAGAGACACAAGAGACTACCATGGGACACATAGGTACACATATGGAACACATAGGGACACATAGAGGACACATAGGACACATAGGGACACATAGGGACACATTGGGACGACATTTAGAGACACAGTAGGACAACATAGAGACACATAGAGAACACATAGAGACCAATAGGGACCCATAAAGACCCATTGAGACCCATAGAGACACATAGAGACCCCATAGACCCATAGAGACATACAGAGACTCCATAGAGACTATAGGACCAATAGAGAAACATAGAGACCATCGAGACCCACAGAGACCACAGAGGAAAACCATGAGACCCCATAGAGACCTATAGCGACCATAGGGGACATAGAGACACATAGAGACACATCTAGGGACACATAGAGACACATAGAGACACATAGAAACCACAGAGGAGACATTAGGAACCCATGAGCGGACCCCATAGAGATACAGAGAGACCCATCAGGGACACATAGAGACAGCATAGAGAACCCATAGGGACCCCGCATAGAGACACATAGAGGACACATAGGGAACACATAGGACACATAGAAGAAAACATTGAGACACATAGATGTACACATTGAGAGACACATAGAGACACATAGGGGTACACATAGGACACATAGGGACACATAGAGACACATTAGGACACAGTAGG
Organism: Coturnix japonica; assembly: GCF_001577835.2. Classification (NCBI taxonomy): domain Eukaryota; kingdom Metazoa; phylum Chordata; class Aves; order Galliformes; family Phasianidae; genus Coturnix; species Coturnix japonica. Next base: position 23,652 of record NW_015440117.1, on the reverse strand, counting down.
GACACATAGAGACACATAGAGACACATAGAGGTACAACATAGAGTCACAATGGGTAGAGAGACACATAGGGACACATAGAGACACATTAGAGTGACACATAGAGAGACATAGAGACACATAGGGACACAGTAGGGACACATAGGGACACATAGAGACACATAGAGACACATAGAGACCACATAGGGACACATAGAGACCCACCAGTAGGGACACTAAGACACATAGAGGACACATAGAGACACATAGGACACATAGGAGGACACATAGGGACACAAGGGACACAATAGAGACACATAGGGACACATAGAGGACACATAGAGACACAATAGGACAACCCATATAGACACATAGAGAGCACATCAGTGACACTATAGAGACACATTAGAAGACAATAGGGACACAATAGAGACACAGAGGGAACCCATAGAGAAAAACAGTAGAGACACATAGGAGACACCATAGAGACAATAGGGACACATAGGACACAAAGAAAACAATAGGGACACATAGAGACCACATAGGGACACATAGAGACATATAGGGACACATAGAGACACATAGGACACATAGAGACACATAGAGACACATAGGGACACATAGAGACAAACATTAGGACACATAGAGACACATAGGGACACATAGAGACACATAGAGACACATAGAGACCCAAAGGAAACCATAGGGTCCCATAGAGACACATAGAGAACCATAGGGACCAATGGGGACCCATAGGGACACATAGGACCCCATAGAACACATAGGGACCATAGCAGACCTATAGGGAACCAATACAGAAACCAACAGAGACACCATCGAGCCCACAGAGACCCACAGAGAAACATTGAGACACAGTGTAGAGACCATATAGCAAACCCATAAGGGACCCATAGAGACAACAATAGAGACCACATAGGGACACATTGAGACACATAGGGACACATAGAAACACATAGAGACACATAGGCGGACACCATAAGAACACATAGGGACACATAGGGAACACATAGAGACACATTAGGGACACATAGGGGACACATAGAGCACATAGAACACATAGAGACACATAGAGACACATAGCAGAGTCCATAGGGACAACATAGAGACACATTAGGCAATAGGGACACATAGAGACACATAGAGACCCCATGGGACAATAGGACAACATAGGAGACACATAGGGACACATAGAGGACAATAGAGACACATAGAGACAACATAGTAGAACACAAGGGAACATAGAGACACATTAGAGACACATAGAGGACACATAGGGACCACATAGAGACACATAGTATGACACATAGGGACAAATAGAGGACGCGGATAGAGACGCTATAGGGACACATTAGGACACGTAGAGACACATAGAGACACATGAGGACACATAGAGACACATAGGGACACATATGTTAGACACATAGAGGGACACAAGGGACATTTGCATAGAGACACATAGAGACACATAGAGACACAAATAGAGACAATTAGGGACCCATTACAGACCCATTGAGACCATAGATACCATAGGGACACATAGGGGACCGCTCGCATTGAGGACACATAGAGACACATAGAGACACATAGAAGACAATTAGGACACATAGGGACACATGATGACCACATAGGGACCACATAGGGAACAACATAGAGACACATAGGGACACTTAGGGACACATAGAGATATTATAGGGACACATAGGTGACACATAGAGACTACATAGAGTACACATCACGGAGACATCATATGAGACAGCATACGGACACATAGGGGACACATTAGGACACACTAAGAGTAGCACAGTGTAGAGACACTAGTATCACATGTAGGGACACATACAGACACATAGAGACACATAGAGGAAACTACATAGGGACACATAGAGAAACATTCATGGACACATAGGGACCACATAGATACACAGAGAGACACATAGAGACACATAAGAGACACATTAGGTGGACACATAGAGAACATAGAGGACACATAGTTTGGACACATTAGAGACACGATAGAGGACACCATAGGGGACACACTTAGAGACACATATAGAGCATATTAGAACACTATAGGGACACATAGAGACACGAGTTAGAGACTCACATAGAAAACCACATTGAGACGATAGAGAGTCGGATGGTCCATATATTGGACCCATAGGTTAGACCCCACTAGACTTCCATTAGAGATCACTAGGGAATCACATAGACCGTTGGATAGGGACCCATATTTAGATAAAATAAGGACCCATCGAGACCCACAGGAACACCACAAGAAACATTGAGATCCCCATAGAACCAGCCTATATTTACGGGACCCATAGTGGGGATCGCCCAATTAGGGATACATGCATAGAGGGACACATAGGGGGACCACAGTAGTGAGAACACATAAGGGATCAATAGAGACAATTTATTAGGACCATCTAGGGAGAACAGTCAGTAGAGACACATAGTAACCAACAATAGAGGACACATAGGGACAGGTATTAAGGAACACATAGGGACACATCAGTTAGCAAATCCAGAGACACAAAGAGACACAATATGGAGGGGACATCATTAAGGGACACATTAGGCCGACACAAGGGACACATAGGGACAGAGGCATAAAAGAGCCACACATAGGGACACATAAGGGGACACCATAATGGGACACATAGGGACACATAGTGGACACATAGAGACTATCATAGGACACATAAGATGCACATAGACACAGTAGAGACTACATAAGAGACAATTGAGAGACCACATGTAGAGGACCAATAGGACCCTATGACCCATAAAGACCCATTGAGACCCATAGAGACACATAGAGACCCCATAGACCCATAGAGACACACAGAGACCCATAGAGACCTATAGGGACCCATAGGGACACATAGAGACACATAGAGACACATAGAGACACATAGAGACCTATAGGGACACATAGGGACCCATTGCGACCCATAGAGAAACATAGAGATCCATACAGACCCACAGAGAAACATTGAGACCCCATAGAGACACATAGGGACACATAGGGACACACAGGGACACATAGAGACACATAGGGACACATTGAGACTCATAGAGTCCCATAGAGACCGATAGAGATGCATAGAGACCGATAGAGATGCATAGAGAGCCATAGATTAACCCATTGATTGACCCATAGATTGAGCCATAGAGACACACTGCACCCCATAGAGACCCACAGAGACACATAGAGACCCATAGAGACCCATAGGGACCTCATAGGGACACGTAGAGACCCACAGAGACCCATAGAGACCCACAGAGACCCCATAGAGACCCATAGAGACACATAGAGACCCATAGGGACCCCATAGGGACACATAGGGACCCACAGAGACCCATAGAGACCCACAGAGACCCCATAGAGACCCATAGAGACACATAGAGACCCATAGGGACCTCATAGGGACACACAGGGACCCATAGAGACCCATAGAGACCCACAGAGACCCCATAGAGACACATAGAGACACATAGAGACCCATAGGGACCTCATAGGGAAACATAGGGACCCATAGAGACCCACAGAGACCCCATAGAGACCCATAGAGACCCATAGAGACCCATAGGGACCTCATAGGGACACATAGGGACCCATAGAGACCCATAGAGACCCACAGAGACCCCATAGAGACCCATAGAGACACATAGAGACCAATAGAGACACAGTTTGAGACCCATAGAGAAACACTGAGTCCCATAGAGACCCATAGAGACACATAGAGACCCACAGGGACCCATAGGGACCCATAGAGACACATAGGGACCCATAGGGACACATAGAGAAACATTGAGACCCCATAGAGACCCATAGGGACCCACAGAGACCCCATAGAGACCCATAGAGCCCCACAGCACCCCATAGAGCCCCATAGAACCCAATAGAGCATCACTGATTGATATGGCTGTATATGCTGTGATATGATTCTATATGCTGTGCACTATATTCTATACGATGCCCTATGGTTCTATATGGTCTCTATATGGTTCTATATGGTTCTATATGGT
>NW_015440117.1:18473-19597 GCF_001577835.2 Coturnix japonica | reverse complement strand
TTCTATATGGTCTCTATATGGTTCTATATGGTTCTATATGGTCTCTATATGGTTCTATATGGTCTCTATATGGTTCTATATGGTTCTATATGGTTCTATATGGTCTCTATATGGTTCTATATGGTTCTATATGGTTCTATATGGTTCTATATGATGCCATATGGTCTCTATATGATGCCATATGGTCTCTATATGATGCCATATGGTTTCTATATGGTCTCTATATGGTCTCTATATGGTCTCTATATGGTTCTATACTGTCTCTATATGTTTCTATATGTTTCTATATGTTTCTATATGGTCTCTATATGTTTCTATATGTTGCAGGCCCTGATGCGCGCCCTGTGCCGCCGGCAGCCGTTGCTGTACAGCTTCCAAACCGCGCTGCCACGGCTGCCAGTGCCGACAGTGCAGGATACAGTCAGCAGGGTATGGGGTATGGGGGGGGGGTATATATAGATATGGGGGGGACATATATATGGGGGGAAAGGGGGACACCACCATCAGCAGGGTATGGGATGGGGGGCGATATAGATCCCCATAGAGACCCCATAGACCTTATTGACCCCATAGACCCCATAGATCCCCATAGAGACCCCATAGACCTTATAGACCCCATAGATCCCCATAGAGACCCCATAGACCCCATAGACCCCATAGATCCCCATAGAGACCCCATAGACCCCATAGATCCCCATAGAGACCCCATAGACCTTATAGACCCCATAGACCCCATAGAGACCCCATAAACCCCATATAGACCCCATAGATCCCCATAGAGACCCCATAGAGACCCCATGGACCCCATAGAGACCCCATAGACCCCAGAGATCCCCATAGAGACCCCATGGACCCCATAGAGACCCCATAGACCCCATAGACCCCATAGAGACCCCTTAGATCCCCATAAAGACCCCATAGATCATGTTGCCCAGGATATCCCAGGATATAGATGGGGGGGGGAAAGGGGGACCCCACCATCAGCAGGGTATGGGATGGGGGGGGACATATAGATGGGGGGGGGACATATAGATGGGGTGAATGGGGGACCCCACCATCAGCAGGGTGAGATATAGGGGGGGGATATATATATATATGGGGGGGATATATAGATATAGGGAGGT
>NW_015440117.1:6910-18448 GCF_001577835.2 Coturnix japonica | reverse complement strand
GGTCTCTATATGTCTCTATATGGTCTCTATATGGCTCTCTTATATGTTCTCTATATGGTTCTATATGCGTCTCTATTCATGGGTTTCTATATGTCTCTATATGCGTGTCTATAATGGTTTCTATTGGTCTCCTATATGGTCTCTATATGGTTCTAGGATGGTTCTATATTGGTTCTATATGCGTTCTCGTATATGTTCTATATGGCTTCCTAGTATGGTTCTCTATATGGTTTCTATATGGTCTCTATATGTTACTATATGGTTCTATATGGTTCTATATGGTCTCTATATGCGTTCTATATGGGTCTATTACTGTCTATATGATGCCATGATGGTCGTATATGATGCCACTATGTCTCCTATATGATGCCATATGGGTTTCGTATATGGTCTCTATATGGTTCTCTATATGGCTCTCTATATTGGTTCTTATTACGCTGTCTCTAATATGTTTCTATATGTTTCTATAATGTTTCTATATGGATCGTCCTATATGTTTCTATATGTTGCAGGCCTGATGCGGCGCCCTGTTGCCGCGCGCAGCCGTTGCGTACAGGCTTCCAAACCGCGCTGCCACGGCTGCCAGTGCCGACCAGTGCAGGATACAGTCAGAGGGTATGGAGGTATTGGGGGGGCAGGGGGTACTATATTAGATATGGGAGGGGGCCCCATATATACTGGGTGGAACGGTAAAAGGGGGGAAGTCACCACCGAATTCAGCAGCGGTAATGGGGATGGGGGCCCCGCGCGATTATAGATCCCCATAGGACCCCATAGACCTTATTTGGACCCCATAGGACCCCATAGATCCCCATAGACGCCCCCGCAATACGACCCTTATAGAACCCCATAGATCCCCATAGAGACCCCATAGCACCCCATAGACCCCATAAGATCCCCATCCAGAGACCCCAGGAGACCCCATAGAATCCCCATAGAGACCCACAGTTAGACTTACTAGACCCCATAGCACCCACATAGAGACCCCATTAAACCCCATATAGACCCCATTAGATCCCAATAGAGACCACCATAGAGACACCCCATGGGACCCATAAGAAGAGCCCCATAGACCCCAGAGATCCCATAAGACGACCCCATGGACCCCTAGAGACCCCATAGACCCCATAGACCCCACTAGAGACCCCTTAGATCCCCATAAAAGACCCCATAGATCATGTTGCCAGGATTATCCAGGATATGATCGGGGGGAAAGGGGGACCCCACCATCAGGCAGTATGGGAGGGGGGGGGACATATAAGTATGGGGGGGGACTATCAGATTGGGGTGAATGTTGGAGGAACCCCACCTCAGAGGAGTGACATATAGCGCGGATATACCTCATATATATGGGAGGGGACATAAGATGGGGGAGGGATACATCAGCAGCGTATGGTGACACTTATATGGGGGGGCGAACATAATTTGGGGGGGGGAGAAGGGGGACACCACCAATACAGAAGGGTATGGGATGGGGTGCGCGGGACCATATATGGGGGGGAACATATATATGGGGGGAATGGGGGACCCCACCATCAGCAGGGTATGATATGGGGGGACATAATTATATGGGGAGGCATATAATTGGGGGGGGAAAAGGGGGACCCCACCATCAGGCAGGGTAATGGGAATGGAGGAGGGCGGGGCTGAGGGGGACATATATGGGGCGGTGGCAGGACACATATATATGGGGGGAAGGGGCACCACCATTCGGCGGGTATGGGATGGTATGGGGGCATATATGATATCATGCGGGGGGAAAGGAATGGGGGATACCCACCATCAAGAGGGGTGTGATATAGGGGGGGACATAGCAGTGTGGGCTGGAAGGGGGAGGACCAATATATGAGGGAATGGGGACACCACCATCCCAGCAGGGTATGGGATTGGGGGGAGACATATATGGGGGGTCGGGGACACCACCAATCAGCAGGCCGTGTGATATGGGGATATAGATGGCGCGTGGGGACATAGATGGGGGGGAAAAGGGGTCAGATGGGGGGTAAGGGGCGATACCACCCCATCAGCAGGGGGATATAGGCGGGGGGACATATATGGGGGAATCGGGGACCCCCCTCAGCGAGGGTCAGATATGGGGGCGGGGACGGGACATATAGCTGGGATGGGGGCACCTTATATGGGGGGACATGGGGGTTCAGATGGGGAAAGGGGACCCCACCGCATCAGCGCAGGGGTGGATATGGGGAGGGAAATAGGGGGGGCTGAGAGGTTGCGGACCGGGTCCCATGGGGTGGAAGGGTACAGGGTGGCGGGGAAAGGAGGTTCATTATTGGGGGGCATAGATGGGGGCGGGAAAGGGACACCACCCCCATCCCCAGCAAAGGGTCAGATCATGGGGGGGATTATAGATGGGGGGGGAAAGGGGGTCATATGGGGGGGAGCATAGATGGGGGGGACATGGGGGTCAGATGGGGGAGATTGGGGAAGGGGAAAAGGGTGTAATATTGGGGGGAAAGGGGGCACCGATGGATGGGGGAGAATGGGTGAAGTGAAAAAGGTTCATATGGGGGGAAATGGAGTCGTACCTATGGACTGGGAGGGAGAGTCGGCGAGGGAAAAGGAGCTGATGGGTCGGGGGCGAAATCGGGGGCCACCCCATGAGAGGTGGGGCAAGTAGGGGGCGGGTTTAATGGGGTTCGTATGGAGAGGGGACAACTGATGGGGGGGCTGGGGGAGATCAGCCATGGTTGGGGCGGGAAAACTCGGGGAGGTTATAAGTGGCGTTTTTCTGTCGCCGGCGGAGAGTGGGGGTCGCAGATTGATGCGGGGTGGGAATGTGTGGGGGTCAGAATGTGGTGGGGATTAAGGGGACACCCACCCCCCAGCAGCCGGTGCAAGCGAGGAGATAGCGTGCTTCCTATAGGCGGCGAAATGGTCCGGCGGGCCTCGTGGAGGGCGGGTGTGGGCGGAGGTGCGGGGCTGGCGCCGGATGGGGTGGTGCGGGTGAGCCGGGAAGGGGTGGTGTGGTGGCAGGGCATTGGGGGGGCGAATGTGTGTGTTGGACCAGTGTCAATGTTGACTAGGGGGAAAACGCATGGGGGTCGGACAATGGTCGTGACACCCCCCCGATCAGGCTAGGGTCAGAGTCAATTGATTGGCGGGGCATAGATCTGGGGCTACGGAGGACATCTATGAGGGTCGGACCGGGTGACATGCCATGTAATTTCGGGGAGCATTCGGCGGGGTGGGAAATGGGATGGTAAAATATGGGGAAAGGTGCCGGCCATGGGCGGGACAAAAAACGGCCATACGCTGTATGGGGGTGAGTTGAAATTGGGCGTCCGAGTGTGTGTGGGGAAAGGGCCGGTCTAAACCTTCGGGGGGAGTGCGGGGTGAGAGGGGAAAAGGGGTCACTATAGCGGGGGGGAAAAGGGCTGCCACATTGTGGGGGGAAGTATGGTCGCCTCCATTATTTTGGGGGGAAAAAGGCCGTATGGGCGGGGAAGTGTGGTGGGGCCTGGCGGTCACGAGTGGTGGAGGCGAAGAAGATGCGCGGCGAGGAATAGGCGTTTCCGTGAGTTGGTGGGAGTTGAGATCGCATGGGGGGGCAAAAGGCGCGGCTAACGCGGGAAGGGGTAGGGCCCGGGACACCCATTAGTGCAGAACCGGTCCAGATATTAGGGGGCGAAATTGGGGGGGCTGGAGAGGGTGTGTGTGAGCTCTGTCGGCTCCCATGATGTGAGGGAACGACTTAGGTTCACTATGAGGGGCGCCCGGGAAAAATATGGCTGGGCATGCATGGGGAGGGGCTATAATAGTGGGGTGGGAAAAAGGGTGCAATCCGGTCCTGCGACGTGGTGGAACACTGGGCGGGGGAGGGGATGACCACCATCCTAGCCAGGCGTTCCAGAATATTAGGGGGCGGGAACAATTAGATGGGCGGGCATATGCGGGAGACTCATCCGCGTATCCAGCAGCACTGTGTGATATAGGGGGGGACATAAGCCGATGCCGGGTGGCACCCATAGATTGGGGGGGACTGATGGGGATCAGCCCCGATTTGGGCGACCATCCCATCATCAGGCGGTATGATTTCATAGGGGTTGTCCAACAGATTTGGGACGGGGGACATAGTATGTAGTGGCGTCGTGCGAGTGGGCGGCCAACCACCAATCAGGCAGCGGTGGGCTGGTAGGCATATCAGAATGGGGCCTTCGGGGAGCATATTAGATGAGGGTCGAAACCACACACCCATCGCCAGGTATGGCACAATGCGGCGGGACATATAGAATGGGTGCCAGTCAGAGGTGACCATATAGCTATGATAGGGACATGGAGCGGCTGGACCGACACCACACAATCCCCAGCAGGGTCCAGAGTTAGTAGGAGCTGGGAAATGGTGGGGGACTGGGCGGGGTTCGTTTGGGAGCAGACCAGCTTCCCCCAATGGGGAGTTTGGCGCTGAGTCTTCTGTGGGTCATCATCGGGGGCGGGAAGCGGTCCTAATTGGGGAGGGGAACGTGACCCGGGGTATCTTGGAATGGGCTTGACCGCCCGCGCCCCACCACCCATCCCAGCCAGGGTGTTGATAGTGGCCCAGGGGGGGGAAACGATATCTAGATGGCGGGTGTCGGGGGACAATAGCGGTGGCAGAGTCAGGCATGGGGGAGATTGTGGGGGTAAAGGGGGGGAAAAGGTCTCAGGATGCAGGTAATATGGTGGGTGGAAAGGCGTGTCGGCACAGGCGTGGGGGAGGAGTGGGGGGTGAAGAGATGGTCTCACCGGTCTCACCATTGGGGGGAAGTGGGGACATCTAGCTAGGGATTGGGGAGTGGCGGGCGGCGGGGCGGAAGCTGGGTCAGATATATTTGGTGGGCTGGCTGAGTGCAAGGGGGCACCTTGGGGGCGAAGAGGGCGGAGCAGATTGGGAGGGGGGAGCGGCGGGAGAGTGATTGCGGGAAATCGGGCAGGTCATTATTAGGGTGTCGGAAAGGAGTGGTGTGGGCTCCGGCCGGTCGGTCACATGTGGTGGGGGGGAAAGAATTGGGGGAGGAAAGGGTTCGTGTGGGGGGGATGATGGCGGGGGGATGATTGGGGGGACCATTGTGGAGATGGTGCGTGAAGGCGCGATCAGGTAAGGGGGGACCACCCACCATCCCAGACAGGGTGGGATATGTTGGTGCGGGGCGACCAGTGGTGCCGGCGCTGGGAAGTGCGTGTCGGCGCCACCGGTCCCCACTGGCGTTGGAAGGGTGTAGGTCACACTGGGCCAGGCTTGATGGGAATGGGGCGCACATATTTGGGCTGATCCAATAGATGGGAGGGGGACATGCACGGGTCCAGATGACGGGTGAGATGTGAGGTGGGCCTTCCACCAGTCCAGCTAGCCCATGTGGTTATGGGGGCTTAGAGGGCGACATATCACATGGAGGTCGCCACGTGATATGTGGCGGGTCGACATGTGGCGGGTTCAGCATGTGGGCGATTAGCGCGAGCAGTGCAGAGCGGGAGCATTTTAGTTCGGGGGGGGTTAGATTTGGGGCCAGGGGACACTTAGATGTGCGGAGACTGGCAGGCGCGGTCACACCAACCAGTGCAGCCAGGAGTATCGGAGATTGGGGCGTCGCCCAGGGCGGACATGGTAACTTCTCGGACATTATGGAGGGTTTTTAGGCTGATGCTGCCGACAGTGTCCTGGTCCCATGGCGGTGTCAAAGGGCGTCCACAATGGGTGGGGAAATAGGGGGTGTGTGTATGGGGGGACAAGGAAGCTGGGGCACCTGATAAGATGGGGGAGGGAAAAGGGGTTAGGTCTGGTCGGTATGGGGGGAAGGGGCGACACCACCATCAGCAGGGCGTCAATATGGGGGGCGGGGACATATAAGTGGGGGCCGCTCAGCGGGAACATGGCTGGTCAGCTGAGAGTGGGGGACCGGGCATTGGGCGGAGAAAGGGGGGTGGGAAACAGTTGGGTAAAAGCTGGTAATATGGGGGGGACAAGGGGATTGCACATCGGGGGCGGGATGACAGTGGTTACTTCGACACATGTGGGTCCCATTGGGGGAAAAGGGGCATGAGTGTGAGGAGACGTGGGGGTGAGAGGGGAACATTGCGGTCCACCTTCCAGAGTGACGGGGGGGGAGAAATGCCGAGGTGTGCACTATGGGGAGGAATGGGATGGGTGTGAAAATTTGTGAAGGTTCCTATGCGGGGGGTGAAGTGATGGCAGGTGGCTGGGTCTTGGTTGGGGGGGGACAAGATTGGATTAGGAAAGAGGAGGTCTGCTTGATGGGGGTAGGTATGGTGGGGGATGATAGAAGGGGACATGGAGGTCAATCTGGGGCAAGGCCTCCGAGAAGGGGGACACCCACCATTTTCAGCAGAGGTAGGACGGGGAATAGCTGGGCTGGAGTGGATCGTGGCGCGTTTTATTTACGGTCGGTCCCATGGGTGGAAGGGGGTCAACCCATGGGGGGGGGAAAAGGGTGCGCGTCATATGGGCGGGACATAGATGTTGCGCGGGAGGGAAGGCTGATGGGGGAAAGGGATCGCTCGCTGTGGTCACACCCATCCCAGCAGGAGTCAGATCTTATAGGTGGGGAGACGATGGCCTGTGGGGCTGGGAGGGGTTGGCGCGCAGGCGTCAGATCCTGAGTGTCCCATCCGAGGTGGAAGACTGGGCACCTGGCGCGTGCGCTGGGAACGTGGAGACCGGCCATGTATGGGGGTGCGGACATGAGGATTGCGGGTGGGGGTAGTAGGGATACACCATCAGCAGGGTGTGGTGCATATGGGCGGACATAGATTGGGAGTCGGGACAATTAGATGTGGGCTGAGACACTGGGCAGCCTACCATATCCAGCAGCGGTTTGATGAATAGCGGCTGATACACTGGGGGGGTTTGAGAGGGGTTCGGCTGGGTGCCGGCGCAGATGGGCGGTGGGAAGGGCGTCGACATGAGGCGGGGAAAGGGCGGGGGTGGCGTTGGTCAGGTGGGGTGGGGCGGGAGGCATAACGGATGGCGGGGGGGGAACACAGGCGTCGGAGAGGTTCGGATTAGGGTGGGGATAGGGGGCGGCTGGAGGGCGGGATGACCACCGAGAGGTCGAGGCCGAGCGTGGGGGTCAAGAGAGGGTGTGATAGGGCGCGGGGTGGTAGGGGTACAGTACCATGGGCGCGGGAACCCCATGGGTGTCCCACGATGGGACACTTATCAGGGCGGGCACAGCAGGGAGGGATAACAGACGGTGGGCGGGGTACGTGTGCAGTATGGGAGGAAAGGGCAGTCGCACACTTGGACCGGGCGCGAGGCCTCGACGGATGGGGTGAAATGGAGCGTTCCCGGTGGGCGGAACAGGCGCGGGTGGCGGTGCCGGGCCGGAGAGGTGCGCGGACTGGAGGAGGGTGGGAGGGGGAGGCGTGAGGGAAGGTAGGTGCATGATGGTCAAATTCTTGGGGCAACCATCGTTGGGGGGGCGAAGCAGTCGGGGGGAACTGGGTCGGTATGGGGGGGGGGAAGGAGTGGCGCCTCTGGTGCGGTGGGCCGGGGGGCGGGGGGTGGGGGGGCTGTGTGTTTGGGAGTGTGTGGTGCTGCGCGGGGGTGGCGGGGGCTGGTGGAGAGGCAAGCAACCACCGGCGCGGGGTGGGCACCAGGAAGGATGGAGTCACAATGGTGTGGGGAAGATGGGGGTAGGAAAGGTCGTTGTCGATGGAGAATTCTTGGGGGATGGAGTGGGGGGTGGTGGGGAGGGCGGGGGGGGAGCGAGGGCGTGATGGGGTCAGGAGTGGGGGACGGCGACAGGAACCTACCACCCATTCCCAGCCAGGGTTTCCTAGATTCTAGTGATGTGGGGAAATTACGCGGGCGGGGCGATGGGGAGTTGCGCGTACTGGGTCCCACATGGGCGTCGGAAGGCGGAATGGTCACTATGGGCGGGGCGAAAAAGCGTCGGGTCATATTCTGGGGACCCGGCGAGCACTCTGGGGGACATACCGGGGGGAGAGGGTGTCAGATGGGGGAGCGAGCTATCGAACCGGTACCACCATCAGCAGGGTCCAGACTACTTAGGCGGCGGAAATCGCTGGTGGACAGGAGGGGTTTTGGGGTGCTAGTCCCTATGGGCGTTAAGGGGGTTCACAGCTTGGGTGGGGAAGGGGCATCATGGGGTGGGACAATAGATATGGGTCGGGGGGAAGCGGTGGATACCACCAATCCAGCAGGTGGGATATGGGGGCGGGACCATAGATCTGGGGGGGACATCTGGGTGGTTCAGATGGGGAGAATGGTGGGAAGGGGGGCAGGAAAAAAGGGTGGGACTCGTTAGGTAATATGTGGGGGATTAAGGGGGCACAGGGGGAGATGGGGGTGAAAGAATGGACGGTCATATTTGGGGGGGGAAAGGCACGAGTCACAACGGGGGGGAGTGGGGCGAGGGTCGAAAACGGGGTCATATGGGGGCGGAAGATGGGGGCACATGGGGGGGGAGATGGTGCGGGGGAAAAGGGTCGTATGGGGAAGACCATGGGGCTGGGGTCAACCATGGGCGGACGGGGAAAGAGTGGGGGACGGAGAAGGTGTCGTGTGGGGGGGAGATGGGGGGCGATTGAGGGGCTGTGGGACCCATGGGGGTCCAGAAGGGGGCATGGGGAATGGGGGAGAGCGAGCCACCCACTTCAGTCCAGCGGGTCCAGATAGTTTTATGGGGGGAAATTGGAGGGGGGCTTGGAGGGTGTTGAGGCAGGGCCAGGTTCCCCACTGGGGTAGCGAGGGATATACATCAGATCGACAGTCCGGGTGTGGGTGCTCCGCATTCGTACGGTGGTCACATGGGGGGATTGGGGCATATGCGGCGGGGGACATAGATGGGGGGACAGGGGGGTCCAGATGGGGGGGAAGGGCGATACCACCATTCCCAGCAGGGTGTCTATATGCGGTGGGGGGGACATAGACCTGGGGGCCTGGGACGAATGATGTTTGGCTGAGGGGCAAGCTGGTGATAGTGTACACCCGACCTGTCGCGGCCACCCACCATCAGCCAGGACACAGGATATTACGGCGGGGACATAGATGGGGGCGCGGACCCCAATGGGCGGGTGCATCGGGCGATTTTGGGTGCGGGTCCCAGGTTGGCTGGAGAAGGAGGGTCCAGACATGACGGGGAACGGAACGCGGGATTGGTATGACACACGAGAAGATAGCGGCAATGGCTAGGTATCGGCCCGTTAAAACCTAAACCCCGGTGGGGGCGAGCAACGGCGACGGTCGGTGCACTGAAACTAATCATCGTCCTGTAGGAGACCACTTTGCGCCGCCTCAAACCCCTATATTTGGCAGGCTGCGACTGGCCGTTTTTATAGATAGTTAAGCTCTTCGCATACGTGTAACACAGTTATCCTGAAAACGCAATCAGCTCGGGCGCGCACCTTGCTTCCGGATCCGAGTGCCTTACGTCGCTATTCTACCGTAAGCTCGATCTAGGTTCATAGGGGGGGGACATAGATGGGGGGGGAAGCGGGGCAGATGGGAGGGAGATGGGGGGGGAGGGGGGCGAAAAAGAGCGGCTTAATATGGGGGAAAGGGGGACATGGGGGGATATGGGGTAAAGGGTCGTGGGGGGGGGAAGATGGGGCGGGGAATGGGGGGGAAATGGGGGGAATGATGGGGGGACAGGGGAAAGTGGGCGCGGGACATGGGGAGAGGCGGGCTGGGTAAAAGTGGGTCATGGGGGGGGGATGATGGGGGAAATGGGGGGGAGATTATGGGGGGAAACGGTGGGGACATGGGGTGAAGATGGGCGCGGCGGTGGGGTCGGCGCGATGGGGGTGCCGGGGGTGGGAGGGTCGCTGCAGGTAGGGGGGGCGAGTGTGGGGCCAGGGGGGAGTCAATGGGGGGGAGTTGTGTGGGTGGGGTTGGGGACGGGGAGGCGCGTGGTGAGTGGGGGTGTGGGGGGAGTCCCTGGGCAAGGCTGGGGTCGCCATGAGGAGGGGGCGGTGTGAGGGGGGGGGGGGCAGGGGGGGGTCCACAGTTGGAGGTGTGTATGGGGGGGGGTCGTGTGGTGGGGGGGTCCATAGGGGGCGATTGTGTGGTGTGTGGGGGTGGGGGGGGGTGTCGGTGGGTGCCCAGTGTGTGTTGGTGGTTGTAATTGTGGGGGGTGGGGGGGTGGGTTGCGGCGCGGTGATTTGGGGGCGAGTGGTGGGTCGGGATGCCCGTGATGGGCGGCGGCATGGTGGAGGAGGGGGGGGGGGGGGGCGGTCCCCATTGTGGGTTATGGGTGTTGGGGTGGGGGTCCCATTGTGGGGTTATGGGGTGGGGGTCCCATAGGGCGATGTGGGGTGGGGGGTGGAGGATCCCATTGGAAGGTTATGGGGTGGGGGGTCGCATAGGGGCGATGTGGGGCGGGGGTCCCTATGTGGGGTTATGGGGTGGGGTCCCTATGTGGGGTTATGGGATGTGGGGTCCCTATGTGGGGTTATGGGGTGGGGGTCCCTATGGGGGGTTATTGGGTGGGGGTCCCATAGTGGGGTTATGGGGCGGGGGTCCCTATGTTGGGTTATGGGGTGGGGTCCCTATGGGGGGTTATGGGGTGGGGGTCCCTATGGGGGGTTATGGGGTGGGGTCCCTATGTGGGGTTATGGGGTGGGGTCCCTATGGTGGGTTATGGGTTGTTATGCCGCTGTCCATGGTGCTGAATCCCCGCAGTACCTGCAGTCCGTGCGCCCCCTGCTGGGTCATGTGGGTTGGGGTCTCTATGTTGGGTTATGGGGTGGGGGTCCCATAGGGGCGATGTGGGGCAGGGGTCCCTATGGTGGGTTATGGGTTGTGATGCCGCTGTCCATGGTGCTGAATCCCCGCAGTACCTGCAGTCCGTGCGCCCCCTGCTGGGCCATGTGGGGCGGGGTTCCCTATTGTGGGGTTATGGGGTGGGGGGGTCCCATAGGGGCAATGTGGAGCGGGGTCCCTATGGGGTGATGTGGGGCGAGGGTCCCATTGTGGGGTTATGGGGCGGGGGGTCCCTGAAAGGGTTGGGGGTCGGGGAAGCCCTCACGGTGTTGGAGGTCCCACAGGGGGGATGGGGGGCAGGGGATCCCATTGTAGGGTTATGGGGTGTGGGGGTCCCTGAAGGGGTTGGGATGTGGGGTCCCATAGGGGCGATGTCCCCGCGATGTGGGGCGGGGATCCTATAGGGGCGATGTGGGTTGGGGTCCCTATGTTGGGTTATGGGTTGTGATGCCGCTGTCCATGGTGCTGAATCCCCGCAGTACCTGCAGTCCGTGCGCCCCCTGCTGGACGAGCCGCAGTTCGCCGCCATGGAGGCGCTGGCCAATGAGTTCAGGGAGAAAACGGCGCCGAAACTGCAGCGAGTGCTGAGGGTCAAAGCGTGGTGGAAGAGCAACTACGTGAGTTATGGGGATATATGGGGTTATATGGGGGTATATGGGGTATATGGGGTTATATGGGGTTATATGGGGTTATATGGGGTATATGGGGTTATATGGGGTTATATGGGGTTATATGGGGTTATATGGGGTTATATGGGGTATATGGGGTTATATGGGGTTATATGGGGTTATATGGGG
>NW_015440117.1:3224-5781 GCF_001577835.2 Coturnix japonica | reverse complement strand
TATGGGGTTATATGGGGTTATATGGGGTTATATGGGGTTATATGGGGTTATATGGGGTTATATGGGGATATATGGGGTTATATGGGGTTATACCATTGACCACTTGACCCCTTGACCCCCCAACCCTTGACCTCTTGACCCCTTGACCTCTAATCCTTGACCCCTGACCCTCAACCCTTGACCCCTTGACCCCTGTCACCCAACCGCTGACCCCTTGACCCTCAACTATTGACCCCCAACCGCTGACCCCTTGACCTCTTGACCCCTGACCCCCGAACTTTTCTGACCCCTGACCCTTGACCCCTGACCTTTTCTGGCCCTTGACCTCCAATCCTTGACCCCTGACCCCCAACCCTTGACCCCCAACCCTTGACCTCTTGACTCCTTGACCCCTTGACCCCCAAGCCTTGACCCCCATTGCTTGACCCCTTGATCCCTGAGCCCCATTCCTTGACCCCTTGACCCCTTGACCCCTTGACCTCCAACCCTTGACCCCTGACCCCCATTCCTCGACCCCTTGGCCCTTTGAGCCCCAACCCCCATTTCTTGACCCCTTGACCCCTGACCTTTGACCACTTGACCCTTTGACCCCTTGACCCCCAACCCCTGACCCCCATCCCTTTATCCCCAACCCTTGACCTTTTGACCCCTTGACCCCCAACCCTTGACCCTTGACCTCTTGACTTCCTGACCCCTTTACCCCGACCTCTGACCCCCAGTCCCTTGACCCCTTGACCCCTTGACCCCCCAACCCTTGACCCCTGACCCCCATTCCTTGACCCCCAACCCTTGACCCCTTGACCCCTTGAGCTCCGATCCTTGAACCCCGACCCCTTGACCTCTGACCCTCGACTCTTGACCTTGGTTGACCCTTGACCCCTTGACCCCTTGGCCCCCTGACCCCCAACCCTTGACCCCTTGACCCCTTGAGCTCCAATCCTTGACCCTTTGACCTCTTGACCTCTGACCCTCGACTCTTGACCTTGGTTGACCCTTGACCCTTTGACCCCTTGACCCCCAACCCTTGACTCCCAACCCTTGACCCGTTGACCCCCAGTCCTTGACCCCTTGACCCCTTGACCCCTTGACCCGTTGACCTCCAACCCTTGACCCCTTGACCCCTTGACCCCTTGACCCCCATTCCTTGACCCCTTGACCCCCCAACCCTTGACCCTTGACCTCTTGACTTCCTGACCCCTTGACCCCTTGACCCCTTGACCCCCTGACCCCCAACCCTTGACCCCTTGACCCCTTGAGCTCCAATCCTTGAACCCTGACCCCTTGACCTCTGACCCTCGACTCTTGACCTCGGTTGACCCTTGACCCCTTGACCCCTTGACCTCCAACCCTTGACCCCTTGACCCCTTGACCCCCAGAACTTGACCCCTTGACCCCTTGACCCCTTGACCCCCAACCATTGACTCCTAGCCCCCAACCCTTGACCCCCATTGCTTGACCCCTTGACCCCTTGACCCCTTGACCTCCAACCCTTGACCCCTTGACCCCGTGACCCCCAACCCTTGACCCCCAACACACAACCGACCCTTGACCCCTGACCCTTGACCCCTTGACCTCTGACCCTCGACTCTTGACCTCGGTTGACCCTTGACCCCTTGACCCCTTGACCCCCAACCCTTGACCCCTTGACCCCTTGACCCCCAACCCTTGACCTCTTGACCCCCTGGCCCCCATTCCTTGACCCCTTGACCTCTTGACCCCTTGACCCCTGACCAACATTCCTTGCTTCCTGACCTTTGCTGACCCTTGACCCCACCCACCCTTGACCCTGACCCTTGACCCCTGACACCCAATGTATGACCTCTGACCCCTGACCCCTTGACCTCTTGACTTCTTGACCCCTGACCCCATTCCTCGATCCCTGACCTTTGCTGCCTTTGACCCCTGACCTCTGCTGACCCTTGACCCCTTGACCCCCAACCCTTGACCCCCAACACCCCCCCGACCCTTGACCCCTGACCCTTGACTCCTTGACACCTGACCCTTGACACCTGACCTTGGATGACCCTTGACCCCTGACCATTGACACCTGACCTTGGATGACCCTTGACCCCCGACCCTTAACACCTGACCTCGGATGACCCTTGACCCCTGACCCTTGACACATGACCTCGGATGACCCTTGACACATGACCTCGGATGACCCTTGACCCCTGACCTTTGACACCTGACCTTGGATGACCCTTGACCCCTGACCTTTGACTCCTTGACCCCTGACCCTTGAAACCTGACCTTGAATGACCCTTGACCCCTGACACTTGACACCTGACCTTGGATGACCCTTGACCCCTGACCTTTGACACCTGACCTCGGATGACCCTTGACCCCTGACCCTTGCCCCCTATAGGCTCCCTGCTGGCGGTGATGGCGGCCATCTTGATCTCCCTCTTGGCCCCGTTCTCAGCCGTGCTGCTGCTGTTCCGTGGCTGCCCCCGGTTCCAACAGCGGCTGCTGCAGCTGCTGCTCCCAATGGGGGCGGCCGCGCTCAGCGGGGACGCAATAATACATCTACTGCCACAGGTGGGAACACGCGTGTTCA
>NW_015440117.1:0-599 GCF_001577835.2 Coturnix japonica | reverse complement strand
TGGGGTCCTATGGGGTCAGACATGGGGTCCTATGGGGTCAAATGGGGTCCTATGGGGTCAGACATGGGGTCCTATGGGGTCAGACATGGGGTCATACATGGGGTCCTATGGGTGGTCATGGGGGATAGAGGCCATATATGGGGTCATATGTGGGGGTCAGATGGGTGGGAGGTCATACATAGGTTCATATGTGTGGTCATACGTGTGCGGGCTCATACATGGGGTCCGATGGGGGTAGAGGTCATACATGGGGGCCTATGTGTGGTCATGGGTCTGTAGTGGTCATACATGTCACATATGGTGTCATATGTGTGGTCATACGTGGGGTCATACGTGTGTGAGGTCATACGTGTGTGAGGTCATACGTGTGTGAGGTCATACATGTGGTCATGGTGTGGTCATACGTGTCATACATTGGGGGTCAGATGAGTGGGGGGTCATACATGGGGTCCTATATGGGGTCATATGTGTGTGAGGTCATGGATGTGGTCATACGTGTGGTCATGGGTCTGTAGCAGGTCATACATATCACATATGGTGTCATATGTAGGGCCATACATGTGTGTGTGGGTCATACATATCACATATGGTGTCATATG
>NW_015440116.1:2645-25252 GCF_001577835.2 Coturnix japonica | reverse complement strand
GGAGCTCGACCTCCCAACCTCCTCTGAGACCTATTTAAGGGGCTGACCCTCACTCGCAGCCGCTTTTCCATTATCTTTCCGAGCTCCCCTGTTAACCGGTGACAGCGTCCCAGAAGACTGGAGGCTTGCCAACGTGGACTCCCATTCCAAGCAAGGTGTCAGGAGGATCCGGGCAACTCCAGGCCTGGTAGCCTGACCTCGGGCCAGGGAAGGAATGGAACGAATTGTCTTGAGGGGAGATGACAGATGCGGCAGGTGTGGGGAGTGAGCAGGAGATCAGACCTAGGCCAGCGATCGGTTTCGTGAAGGGCAGCTTCCTGCGTTGACCCAATCTGATCTTCCTTCTAACATCCTGTGACCCATCTGATGGATGAAGGAAAGAAAAGAAAGGGTTGATGTGCTCTACTTGGACTTCAGCAAAGCCTTCACAACTGTCTCCCATTTGGCTATTCTCCTAACAAAAGCTGGCAGCCCTTTTCCCAACCTTGAGAATTCTGTGATGCCTGTGAGGCAGCATCTCTTTGACATCGCCCTCTGCAAGTGAAGACCGCCCCAGCTTCCTCAGCGAAGGCATCACCACTGGTGCAGTTTCTCTCGCGCGCTAGAGACCATCCGCATAGCCAACCAATATATAGATATACACAATCTTAAAGTACTACCAAGTCTGCTCACACTACGTCTACAACACACTCAGAAGCCCCCGGGACATAGAGAGACACATGGGGACCCTACGGGCACCCATAGAGAAATCCAGAGAAGACATTGGACCCATAGAGAGAACCGCACGCGAACCCCCAATAAGGGACCACATACGGGAGAGACAACTGACGAGACCATTAGCGGACCACAACATAGAGGACCCATAAAACGACCCAGTTCCAATTGGAGCCAATAACACAGAGCCATAACATGAGACCATAGTGCCTACAAAAGAAACCAGCAGCGACCATAGTCACCATTACGCGCCCCATAGGACACAAAAGATACCCATAGAGCCCATAGTGACCCATAGGGGCCAAGAGACCCCATTAGCCAACCCCATAGCTACTCCATAGGTGCCCCATAGCAGCCCCATGGAGCCTCATAGGAACTCCATGTGTGCCCCACAGGCACCCCATTGACCCCATAGGGACCCATAGGACACGCATACTTGCTCCATAGAGCCCCATAGACACCCCATAGTTCCCCACAGCACCGACAGCTATGCACGCCCAACCAAGTTCGCCCCATTCTAAGAGCACAACCCAACCCAATAAGAGACCCTACCACAGCCACACCACCTACAGAAGGCCACACACTTGCAAAACCACATCAGACCAACCACCACAATATCGCCCCCCAATTAGTGCCTGTAGCGACAACCCCATAGAGCCCACATAGAGACCACTGAACCCCATACCAGCACCGATGACAGGACCCCCAAGAGCCCCCACAGACAAAACCCATTTAGATCCCACAAAGACACCCATAGACTCCCCAATGAGAGCACCCATAGGAAGACCTCAATAGCGCCCCTAGAGACCCAACATTCCTCTCCCAGCCAAACCGATTAGCAGCCCCATAGAGACCCCATAGTCACACATAGCGACCCCACACCCAACAACCACATAGGAAAACCCAAAAGAGAAACCAAAAGCACTCGCATCAAGCACAACCCACCCTCAGAGACACCCACATCAGACACCAACAATAGGTGACCATACGCTGACCATAGGGCACACCAACGGAGACCACCATTAAGCACCCCCATAGCCTACTCACCATCAGTAGCCCACCAATACGCAGCCCACTCGGACAGCCATACATAGAACAACCTACTCATGATTGCCCCCAACCAGCGGCCCATTGCACCCCATTAGAGACCACCATAGCAACCACCCTATTAACTTCTGCTCCACTAGAGAACCCCCAACTAACGCACCCCATAGGCAATACACAGCCACCCAAATACAGGCACACACAACCATTAGTCGGCACACCCCAATAAGACCCACACACATACAGAGACCATATACGAACCAGCGCCACAACTAACCCGAAGCCCCACAAGAACATCCACAGCTAGAGCCCAAACCGTACGGCACACCCATATCTGCTGCCCCCATAGAGCTCCCAATAGCTACCCCATAAAAACTAACTTTACACCACAATCGCCACACAACCACCATAGCCTTCCATACGCACACCCAATAACGCAAACCCTTCAAGAACGCCCACATTAAGAGCTCCAATACGGCACCCACCATAGAGCCATACCATAGAGAACACCATGCAGAGCGACACAATAGGCACACACCCCACGACAGGGAGGCGACATTGGGACACATAGGAGAAACAAAAGTGAACACCATCAGGAGACACGTCGGCGAACCATAGGTGAACATCTCCGGCAGCACACCACTAGAAGAGAACACCATGGCATATACAATTGTTGATACAAAACCCATCAGTGCTCATGTTTTTGTTTATCCAACACTGGATGATGTGGCGTCAGAATAATAATGGCGCCAGAGTTAGTAAGACCACTGGGCAGACGCTCGTGAGCCACCCAGGACCCCAACATAAACTTGCGCACAACGGCCAAAAATCCTGCACTGGTGGGGCTGATGTTGAAAAACAACCAAACACACAAAAAGAAACCGGTCAAGAACTCTATGAGACAACGGCAGCTGCTAGTGCCTTTCCAGTCCGAACATGCGGGCACAGGATGCAGCATCTATGAACAGGGCAACAATGTGGAAGTAACACGAAAATCTATGCTGTAATAGCGAGCTGCATGTAAGAGGGCACAGAATAGAAGGTTCCAGACTCTATGGGAGCAGGAAAGCTGACTTCGACGCATGATCGTAGGGTCAGATCTTCTGCACGCGTTAGGAGCTGGCTGATTGGGCCCAGAATCTGCAGGTACAAGATGTATGGGGCAGGAGCTGCTGTGGGGTCAGATAGTGGTCAGATCTACTGCGCGGACAGCAGCTGCTGTTGGGGCAGATGTGGGTCAGCATCTATGCGAACAGGAGATGCTGTGGGGCAGATGTGGCGATCAGATCTATGGCGGCAAGGCTGCTGCTGTAGGGCAGATAGTGCGATCAAGATCTATGGGGACAGGGAAGCTGCCTGTGGCGTCAGATGTGGGTCAGATTATGGAAAGGAGAGCTGCATGTGGGCTGATTTGGGCCATGTTTCTATGGGACAGGAGACTTGCTGTAGAGTCAGACTGTATTGAGGCATAGATCTGCTGTTGGGGCAGCACTGGGAGGTCAGATCTATGCGAAGGCAGGAGCATCGCCAGTGCATGGAGCAGATGTGGCGTCTAGATCTCATTGGGGGCAGCAGCTGCTGCTGGAGCAGATCTGGAGGAGTAAGAATCTATGTCGCAGGAAGCTGCCCTGTTGGGAGCCAGAACACGTAGGACCACAATATCATAATGGGGCACCAAAAATCTTGCGGTAGGGACCTGGATTGTGGCAGTCAGTCTATGGGAGGTAGGAGCACGCTGTGGGGTGATTGGGTAACAAGACTATGCGCAGGAGCTGATCGTAGTGAAGATTATGGGTCGCTGAACAATCTATGGCGGCAGAATGCTTGTGGCTTCAAGATCTATGGGAGCAGGCAGCCTGTGAGCACACATATGTGGGTAAAGATCTATGGGTATTAACGAGTGCTATGCTTGGAAAACATATGTGCGTCAGATCTATGTGGCAGGAGATGCTCGGCGATCTGATGTGGTCAGCATCTATGGGAGCGAGATGCTTGTGAGTCACAGATCTCATGAGCAGGAGCTGACTTGTGCGGCTGATGTGTGTCAGGTTCTATTGAGGGCAGACCTGCCTGTCGTGGCATGAATGACGGGTTCAAGATCTATGGGCCAGGAGCTGCAGTGGAGATGCATGGTAGGTCAGATCTGTGGTAGTAGGAAGCAGCCAGTGGAGATCTGTGTGTCAGATCTTTGGGAGAAGCAGAATCTATGCTGTGGGGTCTGCATGTGGGGTACCAAGCCCTCCCGGGAGCACAGCTCCATTACTCTCACCTGTGCTCCCGCAGCTGACCCCACACTTGCCTCAGCTGATTAATCAGAGGTTCAGGCTGTGATTACCAATCTCCCATACAGCCCCTATGGGTCCCAATGTTTCCCTATGGGTCTCTAGCTGTCCCTATAGGTCTCTATGGGGTTATTATGCCTCCCAAATGGAACCTATGTGTCTCTATGTCTCTCCATGGGGTCCCTATGGGTCCCAATGTTTCCCCATGGATCTCTAGGTGTCCCTATAGGACTCTATGGGGTTTTATATGCCTCCCAGTGGGTCCCTATGTGTCTCTATGTCTCTCTATGGGGTCCCAATGTGTCCCAATGTCCCCCTATGGATCTCAATGTCCCCCTATGGGTCCCAGTGTCTCCCTATGGGTCACTATGTGTCCCTATGTGTCCCAATATCCCCCCTATGGGTAGCTATGTGCCTCTATGGGGTCTCTTATGAGTATCTCTGGGCCAAAATATCTACCTATTGGTATCCATATGTTTCAGTGTGGTCCCTATGTGCCTCTATGAGGTCTCTTGTGGGTCTCAGATGGTTCCCTATTTTTCTCTATGGGTCTCACTGTCCCCCACTGTAATCCACGGGGTCCCTATGTGTCCCAATGTCCCTCTATGGGTCCCAGAGTCTCCCTGTGGGTTACTATGTGTCCCTATGTGTCCCAAAGTCCCTTTTATGGGTTGCTATGTGCTTCTATGGGGCCTCTATTGGGTCTCTTATTGGTATCTATGGGCCCAAATGTCTTCCTATGGGTATCTATGGGTTCCAATGTGGTCCCCATGTGTTTCTATTGGTTCTCTTTTGGGGCTCATCGTGGTCCGTATGTGTCTCCATAAGTCTCACTGTCCCCCACTCTAATCCATGCAGTCCCTATGTGTCCCAATGTCTTCCTATGTGTCCCTATTTCCCCTATGGGTCCCAGTGTCTCCCTATGGATAAATAAGTGTCTCTGTGTATCACAATGTCCCCCCTATGGGTTGCTATGTGCCTCTATGGGGTCTTTATGGGGTCTCTTATGGGTATCTCTGGGCCCGAATGTCTTCCTATTGGTCTCTATGTGTTTCAACGTTGTCCTCTGTGTCCCTATGAATCTTAATGGCTTCTAATGTGTCCCTATGAGTCTATATGGGGTCTCTATAGGTCCCAATGTGTCTCTTTGTGTTCCTATGTGTCTATATGGAGTCTCTATGTGGTTTCTATGGGTCCCAACTTCTCTCTATGTGTCACTATGTGCGACTATGGGGTCTTCATGTGTTTCTATGGGGTCTCTATGGCTGTCTATGGGTCCTTATTGGTACCAATGGGTCCCTATGAGTCTCTATGATGTCTCCCTTTGTCCCCATATGGGTCCCAGTGTCTTTCTATGAGTCTCTATGGTACTCAGTGTGTCCCTATGATGTTTCAATGGGTGTCTATGGAATTTCTATGGGTCCCAGTGTTCCCCTATGGGGTCTCTATTGGTGTCTATGGGGTCCATATGTCTGTCTATTGGTCTCTATGGGTCCCAGTGTCTTGGACACTGCTCCCCAAGTCCAAGACTGGACTTTGGGAGCAGAACGTGATGAGGGCACTTGGGGGTCAGAAGTTCATTGCTGGACTTGGGGGGCAGAATGAGCTGAATGGACTTGGGGGGCAGAAGGTGATGAATGGACTTGGGGGGCAGAACATAATCAATGAGTGCACTTGGGGGGCAGAATGAGGACTGTGGACTTGGGGGACAAAATGAGGACTATGGACTTGTGGGGCAGAATGCAATCAATGGACATGGGGGGCAGAAGGTGATGAATGGACTTGGGGGGCAGAATGGGGGTACTGCACTTAGCATTGGGGGCAAGAAGGACTTGGACTTGGGTGCAGCGTGAGCTGAATGGACCTTGGGGGGAGATGGTGGGATGAGAGGACTTGGGGGGCAGAAGGACACAACTACAACTTGGGGGTCAGAGAATGCATGAGTGCACTTGGGAGGGAAAGGTGATGAAGTAGACTTGGGGGACGAGTGAGATTGTACTTTGGGGGAGAAGGTGCCGAGTGATTGGGGATGGATGCATAATGGCTGCAACTGGGGGCAGAATGAGATGGGTGGATTTGTGGGACAGAGTGGTATTGGACTTAGGGGGACAGAAAGAGGGGCGATGGACTTGGGGGGCGAGGGACAGGACTGGACTTGGACTTGGGGGGCCGAGAGGAGATGATTTTAGTTGGGGGCCAAGAGGATGGTAAGCAGAGAGAGACTTGGAGGACAGATTAGTCCGGTCTAGAGTTGGACTTGGGGGCAAGAGTGAGATGAATCAGACTCTGGGGGGCAGAAGAGAATCAGAGCACTTGGTCGGTAGAAAAATGACGGGAGTGGAACTTGGGGGGCAGAAATGTGATGATGGACTGGGGGCAGATAGGTTGATTTTGATATAGGGGCAGAAGAGCTGAAACTGGAGTTGGGGGCAGGATGCAATGAATGGACTATGGGGGCAGAAGGGGCTTTAGAGGTTTGGACCTTGTGGGGCAGGATGGAAATAAGATGAGGTAGTGGACTTAGGGGACAGAAGAGCAATGATGCACATGGGGGGCAAGGTTGCGATGCTGTAGTCGTGGGGCAGGAATAAGGGACGTTAAATGGGGGCAAAGTGGACTGAATGGCAGATTTGGGGGGCGGAATGGCGTGGAGGTAGTTGGGCCATGAATGGGGCTTATGGGTTTATGGTGTCCTTGGGCTCTATGGGGGTGTCTAGATGGGTTATCTATGTTCTCTATGGGTCACTCTGGGCTATATGCGGCTCTAATGGGGTGTCAAAGGTTTTCTAGGGTGTTATGGGGTGTCTATATAGGCCTATGGGTGTTCGGGGTTCTATGGGTTGGGACAGAAGGAATGGTGACTGGCTTGGGGCAGTAGAAAAGTGGCTAGACTGGGGGCAGTAGGTGGATGAATGGGACTGGGGGGAATGAGAATTGACTTAGGGGGAGAAAGGTGATGATGGACTTGGGGGACGAATGAGCTGACTTATGGATTGGGGGGGCAGAAGGGCAATGAGTGCCTGGGAGGGAGGACACATGATGCCTTGGGCGAATGAAATGAATGGACTTGTTGGGGAACAACAAATCAATGATGGAATTGGGGGGCAGAAGAATGAGATGACTAGGATTGTGGGCAGAAATAGGGCACATATATGTGGGGCAGAGTGACTGGATGACTTGGGCGGAGAATGAGATTAGGACTTCTTAGACTTGGGGGGCAGAGGAAGATGGAGCGACTTGGGGGGGCAAGCAGGTGAGTGAATGGCTTGGGGGGCAGGATTCGACGGAAACATTGGCTTGGGGGCAGAATGAGGGACTGGAATGGATTGGGGGGAGAGGTTGATGAGAGTACTTGGCACCAGGATGACTTGAGTGCATGAGGGGCAAGGACATGGATGAGATTGGACAGGGGGGCAGAATGAGGGGATGGATAAAATGGACTTGGGGGGGAGGAAGGTGATGAAGAGCACATTGGGGGCAGGATGCATTGAGTGCACTTGGGGGGCAGGATGTGAATGATGGACTATGGGGGGCAGAGTGATAGGAAATGGTCTTTGTGGACTTGGGGGCAACCGTGAGTTGAATGGACTTGGGGGGAGACTGGAGTTTGAATGGACTTTGGGGGGCGAATATGATGGTGCAGCTTGGGGGGCGAAAGTGAATGAATCATCTTGTGGGGCAGAAAGAGGACTGAAAATTATGGGGCAGAAGGCAGCGGTGTAGTTGGGGCAGGATCAGGGCGTGTGGCTGGACTTGGGGAGGCAAGATGGATAGAGTGCACTTTGTGGGGTCAAAGATGGGTTTCTAGCAACTGCACCTTGGGGGCAGAAAGATGGATAGGTTGGATTGGGGGGGGCAGAAGTGCGTTACTGATGTGTGGGGTGAGGTGAATGAATGCTGGGGGCACATGAGCTGATGAGTGCACTTGGGGGGCAGAGTGAGGGGACTAGACTTGGACATTAGGGGGCAGTAGATTGGAATAGAGGGACTTGGGGGCAGAATGAGGACTATAATTGGGGGGCAACAATGAATGAATGGCTTTGGGGGCAAGAATGACAAGACTGGATTGGACTTGTTGGGGGAGAAGGGGCTGCAGTGCACTTGGGGGGGGAAACATTGGACTGACTTGGGGGCAGACAGAGCTGAAAGGACTTGGGGGTGCAGAAGGTGATGGCAGCATTGGGGGCAGAATAAGCTGAATGGAGTTGTGGGGGCAGACGCAATGTAGTGGATTGGGGCAGAATCGGGGGCTCTAGAGTTGGGACTTAGTGAGGGCGAGGATAGAATGAGTGGACTTAGGGGGGCCAGAGGAGCAATGAAATGGGCACATGGGGGGCAGGTTGCGATGGCTGTAGTTGGGGGGCAGAATAAGGGCACCTTACATGGGGGGCAGAGTGACCTGAATGGACTTGGGGGGCAGAATGAGAGTGGAGTGTCTATAGGGCCGTATGGGGCAATGGGGTTTAATGGTGTCCTATGGGGCTCTATGTGGTGTCTATGGGGTGTCTATGGGTCACTATGGGTCACTAGGGCCTATGGGGCTACTATGGAAGTGTCTTGAGTATCTATGCAGGGCTCTTTGGGAGCATGTTTGGAGTATCTATGGGGTGTCATTTGCCGTGCTTACATGGGGTTTCTATGTGGTCTAATGGGTCACATAATGTGGTGTCTTATGTGTTTCTATGGAGTGTTTATAGGGGCAGGATTGATGGTGAACTTGGGGGGAGAAAGAGATGAATTGACTTGGGGATAATGAGGGGACTACGGAACTTGACGGGAGAATACTTGGGGGAAGAGTGAGAACTGAAATGCACTTGTGGCGAGCAAGATGCAATGAGGAGATTGGGGGTGAAGAATGAGGGGATGGGACTTGGGGGGCAGGATAGGGGAATGAAGTATGGAGATTGGGGGCAGAGTGAGCGATGGAATTGGAGGCAGAAATGAGTGAACTTGAGGGGGCAGAAGGGTGGATGAGATGATCTTTGGGGGGCAAAGAATGAATCATGAATAGGAACTTGGGGGGCAGGATGCAATGAATGCGCCTTGGTGGGCAGAGCAACTGAGGACTCTGGGCATTGGGGGGACATATGGAATTTGAAGGACATTATCATGGGGGCAGAAAACATCAATGAAATGGAATTGAGGGGCAAAAGCAATGAACACTTGGCTTCAAGGTGGGGGAATAGGGCATATATTGGGGCACGAGTTACTTGAAAGGGACTTGGGGGAAGATGCGAAGGCGTGGACTTGGGGGGCAAGAATGAGGGCTCTGAAGCTGGTTGGGGGGAGATAGGCTCTGGAGTTGGGGGAAAAGGGACAGCTGCACTTAGGACTTGGGGGGATAAGGGATGACTGAACTTGGGGGGCACACCAGAGCTGAAAGGACTATGTGCAACCAATGCAATGATGAGACTCTTGGGGGCGCAAGAATGCATTGACTGCTTACTTGGCGGGCAGAAGGACAAGGAGTGGATCCTTGGGGAAGAACGATAAGTGGACTTAGTGGGTTAGAATGTAGGGCACAGAATTGAACTGTGAGGGGGCAGGCAGAGATAGAGACTTGGGGGGCATAAAGGCAACCGAAGCTGACATATTGGACTTAGGTGGGCAAGAACAAGAGGACATGGACTTGGGGGGCAGAAGGTGATGAATGGACTTGGGGGCAGAGTGAGGAGATTAAAAAGCTTGGGGGGCAGATATGGAATAATAGGACTGCTGTGGGGGGACAGAGACACAATCATGAACTGGACTNATATGGGATCTTCTATGGCGGTCTCTATGGGTCTCATGGATTCTCTGGCCCAAATGTTTCTTCCTATGGGTATCCTATGAGGTTTCAATTGCAGTCCCTATGTGCCGCTATTGGGTCTCTTATGGGTCTCAGCGGTCCCTTGTGTCTCTATGTGTCTCACTGTCCCCCACTTGAAATCCATGGGTCGCCTATGTGTCCCAATGTCCCCCTATTGGTCCCAGTGTCAGCCTATGGGTCACAATGTGTCCCTATGTGTCCCAATGTCCCTCCTATGTGTTGCTAAGTGTCTCCATGGGGTCTCTTATGAGTATCTCTGGGGCCAAAAATATCTACCTATTGGTATCATAGGTTACATTACGTCCCTATGTGCCTCTATGGGGTCTCTTAGGGTTACAGCGGAGTCCCTATGTGTCTCTATGGGTCTCACTGTCCCCCACTATGTTCCATGGGGTCCCTATGTGTCCCAATATACCCCTTATGTGGTCCAGTGTCTCCTATGGGTCACTATGTGTTCCTAAGTGCCGAATGTCCCCCCTATGTGTCCCAATGGCCCACTTTGGGGTTTCTATGGGGACTCTTATTGGTATCTCTGGGCCCAAATGTCTTCCTATGGGTATCTATGGGTTTCAATGTTGAACCTCTGTGCTTCTATGGGGTCTCTTATGGGTCTCAGCGGGGGTCCCTATGTGTCTGCACGGCCTCACTGTCCCCCACTGTAATTCCATGGATTCTTATGTGTGTCCCAAATGTCCCCAGTAGATCCCAGTGTCTCCCTATGTGCACTATGTGTCCCAGTGTCACCCCTTGAGTTGCTATGTTTCTATCCGGTCTCTTATGGGATCTCTGGGCACAAAAGCTTCCTATGCATATCTATGAGTTTCAGGGTGGTTCCCTATGTGCCTCTATGGGGTCTTCTATCGGGTCTCAGCGGGCTCCCCTATGTGTCTCTATGGGCTCACTGTCCCCCACTGTAATCCATGGGGTCCCTATGATGTCCAATGTCCCCTTGGATCCAGGTCTCCACTATGGGTAAACTATAGTGTCCCCAATGTGCCCCCTATGGGTGCTATGTGCCTCTATGGTGTCTCAACGGGTCCCCTCTGTATCTCTATGGGTCTCACTGTCCCCCCCCCCCCCCCCCCCCACACTGTAATCCATTTACGGTCCCTATGTGTCCATATCCCCTATGGGTCCCAGTGGTATTCCTATTGGTCACTATGTTTGCCTATGTTTCCCAATGTCCCCCCTATGGGTTTGCTATGTGCCTCTATGGGTCTTCTATGGCGTCTCTTATGGCGTATCCCTGTGCCCAAATGTCTTCCTATGGTATCTATGGGTTTCATATGTTGGTCCCTATGTGGCCTCTATGGGTCTCTTTATGGGTCTCAGCAGGCTGGTCCCAATTTGTTTCTATGGATCTCACTGTCCCCCACTGTAATCCATGGGTCCTCTGTGTCCCCAGTTGTCCACTGTAGATTCCCAGTGTCTCCCTATGGGTCCCTTGTGTCCAAATTTCCCCTATTGTTGCTATGTGCTTCTATGGGGTCTCTTATAGTTATCTCGGCCATGTCTTCCTATGGGTATCTATGGGTTTCAATGAGGTCCCTATGTGCCTCTATGGGGTCTCTTATGGGTATCAGTGGAGCCCCTATGTGTCTCTACGGGTCTCACTGTTCCCCACTGTAATCCATGGGGCCCTGCTGTGTCCCAATGTTCCCCACTATGGGTTGCTATGGTTTACCTCTATGGGTCTCTATGTGGTCTCTTATGGGTATCTCTGGGCCCAAATGTCTTCCTATGGGTATCTATGGGTTTCAATGTGGTCCCTATGTGCCTCTATGGGTCTCACTGTCCCCCACCTTAATCCATGGGGTCTCTATGTGTCCCAATGTCCCCCTATGGGTCCCAGTGTCTCCCTATGGGTCACTATGTGTCCCTATGTGTCCCAATATCCCCCCTATGGGTAGCTATGTGCCTCTATGGGGTCTCTTATTTGTATCTATGGGCTTAAATGTCCTCCTATGGGTATCTATGGGTTTCAATGTGGTCCCTTATGTCCTCGATGCGGTTCTCTTATGGATATCTCTGACCAAATTTGTCTTCCTATGGGTATCTTGGTTCAATGTGGTCCCTATGTGACTCTATGCGGGTTCTCTTATGGGTCTTCTCAGGGTCCCTATGTGTCTCTTATGGGTCTCACCTTGTACCCACTGTAATCCTTGGGGCGTCCCTATGTGTCCACAATGACCCCTATTGTCCCAGTGTCTCCCTATGGGTCACTATGTGTCCCTTGTGTCCCAGGCGTCCCCCCTATGTGTTGATATGTGCCTCTATGGGGACTCTATGGGGACTCTTATGTGTATCTCTGGGCACAAATATCTTCCTATGGGTATCTATGGGTTTCAGAGTGGTCCCTGTGTGCCTCTATGGGTCTTCTCATGGGTCTCCGGGTCCCTATCTGTTCTCTATGCGGTCTCACTTGTCCCGCACTGTAATCCATGGGGTCCCTATGTGTCCTAATGTCCTCATTTGCGTCCCAGTGTCTCCCTATGGATAAATAAGTGTCTCTGTGTATCACAATGTCCCCACTATGGTTGTATGTGCCTCTATGGGGTCTCTATGGGGGTCTCTTATGGTATCTCTGGCCGAATGTCTTCCTATTGGTCTCTATGTGTTTCAAAGTCGTCCATGTGTCCCTATGGTCTTAATGGCTTCCCTAATGTGTCCCTAGGATCTGTATGAGGTTCTGTAGTCCTAATGCGGTCTCATGTGTTCCTTTGTTGTATTATATTGGAGTCTCTATGTGGTTTCTATGGGTCCAATATTCTCTCTATGTTTCACTATGTTCCTCTATGCGGTCTCCATGGGTTTCTATGAGGTCTCTATGTCTCTCTATGGGTCCCTATTGTCACAATGGGTCCCTATGAGTCGTCTATATGTCTCCCTTTGTCCATATGCGGTCCAGGTCTTCTATGGGTCTCTATGGTACTCACTGTGTCCTATTGATTATTCATGGCTGTCTATGAATTTTCTTGGTTCCAGTGTCCCCTCTGTGTGTTCCCAATAGTCTCCCTATGGTGTCTATGTGGCGTCTATGGGGTGTGCTCTATGAGGTTGTCTATGAAGTGCATGTGTCTTTATGGGTCCCTATTGGGATGCTAAGCGGTGTCTATGGTGCTTCTATAGGTAGTATGGTGCTGTGGACTGGCTTATGGGGCACTGTAGGGTGCCTATTCGGCTCCATGGGCACTTGGGTGTCTTATGGGGCTCATGGGCTGTATGGGGTTCATGGGGCACTGTGTGGTCGAAGTGGGGCCACCTTGGGGCTCTATGTTGATGTCTGTGGAGCACTATGGGGTGTATTGGGTTGCCTATGGGCTTTATGGTGTTCTGTGGGTGGTATGGGCGTTCTCTGATGGGCTCTATGGCGTGCCTATGGAAGCTCTATGGGGTCTATGGCGTTCTGGAGGTCTCTCTATGGGGGTGTCTATGGAACGCTATTGTTGTGTCTATGTGGCAAAATTAGTTTCTACGTGGCTATGGAGCTCTATGGGGGCACAATCAACGGTATCCAGCACTACAGAGGGACCTCTATGAGATGATTATGGGGCTCCCCTATGGCCGCCAGCTCATATGTCCATTATGTGTGTCTAATTGTGGCACTATGGTTGTGCCTTATGGCACCCCGGTGCTGTGAGGCACCTATGGCTGCTGATGGGGCTCTATGAGCAGTATTAGGCAGTGTCTATGGGTCCCATAATGGGGCTGCAAATGGGGCGCTGACTTGGGCACAAGGAGTGTCCTAATGAAGCTCCGATGGGCTGCTATGGGCACTGTGGATAAGCCAATATGGGATGATTTGGGACCTCTTTGTGCCCCTAGGGCGCGCTATGGCGTCACATATGTGTGTCTATTGGGGCTCTATGGCGGTGCTATGCGGTGCTGATAGCGGTTGGCTATGGGCGTTGCTTGGGTATTCCTTGGGTTCCATATGGGCGCTATGCGGTGGACTATTGGGGTGCTATGTTTGCTATGGCGGCTCTATGGAAGAATGGGTTCTCTATGGGGCGCATATGTTGTCCCTCCTGGGCACATATGGGTGTCTATTGGGATGTATGGATGTCTGTGGGCTCTATGGGGTTGCATGGGGTTGTATGGTTCAGTGGGTCTCTATGGGGCTCTATGGTGTGTTACAGGCACCTTATGGAGCAATATGGGTGTCTATGTGTTCCAATGGGCTCTTATGGGTGGCTGATAGGGCCTTATGTGGTGTCTATGGGTCCCATATGGGTGGCAATGGGTCTGTTGGGGCAACAATGGAGTGTCTTATTGAGCACCATGGGCCGCTATTGGGGCCACACGGATTAGCTAATGGGGTGCTATGGGTCTCCTTGGGCCCTATGGGTCACTATGTTGTGTCATGGACTCGTATGTTGGTATCTTTGTGTCCTATGGGGCGCTATGGGACTATGGGTCGCTATGGGTTTCTTATAGGGCACTATGCGGTCTCAATGGGGTCTCTATGGTCTGAAATTTATCCTTATGGCTTCCCAATGATGACTGTTCTAGGGTCTCTAATGCGTCCCTATGGTCCAGGTCTGATCTCTATGTGTCCCTATGGGTCCCAGTGTCTTCTCTATGGCCGTCCAATGTCTTCCTATGGATCTCTATGGTCGCCAGTTGGTTCTCTATGTCCCCCTGTGTCGTCGCTCAATTGTAGGTAGGAGGCTCAACGGTTCATCTTGATAGTTGTATACCCGGCCGTGAGATTAATATCAGCAACGGTTCAAATGTTGGTCCAACCAGTTTATTAAAGGCCTAGTGTTTTTTTTAGGGAGACGGGAAGGGAAGTGTAGGCGATAGGGAGAAAGTAGGAATGTAAGCAAGGGAGGTCTTTGCAGAGAGCAAAAGGATAGTACCACTGGGTCTAGCGAGTACACAGTAGGTCCGTTGCATCTCAAGGAACTCGTTGCTGATCACCGCGGGGATGGGAGACAGCAGGGAGCTCCGCACAAGCGTCCAGGGTCTCTTCGACAAGTTTTCCCTCAGGGATCTCCGTTCAAAGGTGTCTTTGGGAGTTTGTCTCCAAAGCCCATGTAGCGAGCGGCCTTTTATTCCCCATTTCTGCCTGGGAATTTTTCACTCTTCGAAGTTGGGGATGCAGCTCAGCATTTTTGCGTGGAATTTACAAACTTCCAAACAACAGGCAACCATTTTCGAAAGATGATAAAACCTAACTATTTGTGGCATTCCTGGCCCACAGATAAGCCAGCAAGGACGGGGGCAGGAGGGCGTCTCTATTGCTGGACAAAGCGTTATCGCCTTCCGAGTGGTCCCCTCCTTCGAGCAGCACCCCTGAGAAAAGACTGCTCTTCCTGTTTCTGTTTACCCTTGCAATTTGTAAGCAGAAACACTATGGCATTATTGGCACCCACCATCGCCCCAGGAACTTAACAGTGTCGTCAGTTCTTACATCAGGAAGGCCTCATGGAAGCAGCCTTGAGACAACAAAAGAAAATCAGTTTCTGTCTTTCACACCACCCGTGGCTCAAAGGTTGCTGGAAATTGCTATGCGCAACATGACCTCACGGTGGTGAGGAAAGAAGGAAAAAATCTCTCTCGGGCACATAGCAACCCATAGGGGGGACATTGGGACACATAGGGACACATAGTGACCCATAGGGGGACATTGGGACACATAGGGATCCCATGGATTACAGTGGGGGACAGTGAGACCCATAGAGACACATAGGGACACTGCTGAGACCCATAAGAGACCCCATAGAGGCACATAGGGACCACATTGAAACCCATAGGTACCCATAGGAATACATTTGGGCCCAGAGATACAGATAAGAGACCACATAGAGGCACATAGCAACCCATAGGGGGGACAATGGTTCACAGAGGAAAACATAGTGACCCTAGGGGGACAATGGGACACATAGGGACAACATGGATTACAGTGGGGGACAGTGATACCCGTAGAGACACATAGAGACTCTGCTGAGACCCATAAGAGACCCCATAGAGGCACATAGGGACCACACTGAAACCCATAGATACCCATAGGAAGACATTTGGTACTAGAGGTAGCGAAACCCCATAGAGACCCTATAGAGGCACTTAGCAACCCATAGGGGGGACATTGGGACACATAGGGACACATAGTGACCCATACGGAGACACTGGGACTTATAGGGGTCAATGGGACACATAGGGACCCCATGGATTACAGTGGGGGACAGTGAGACCCATAGAGACACATAGGGACCCCGCTGAGACCCATAAGAGACCCCATAGAGGCACATAGGGACTGCATTGAAACCCATAGATACCCATAGGAAGACATTTGGGCCCAGAGATATCCATGAGACCCCATAGAGACCCCATAGTGGCACATAGCAACCCATAGGGGGGACATTGGGACACATAGGGACACCATGGATTACAGTGGGGGACAGTGAGACCCATAGAGACACATAGGGACCCCGCTGAGACACATAAGAGACCCCATAGTGGCACATAGGGACCACANGTCCCCCACTATGTTTCCATGGGGTCCCTATGTGTCCCAATATACCCGCTATGGGTCCCAGTGTCTCCCTATGGGTCACTATGTGTTCCTAAGTGCCGAATGTCCCCCCTATGTGTCCCAATGGCCCCCTTTGGGGTTTCTATGGGGACTCTTATTGGTATCTCTGGGCCCAAATGTCTTCCTATGGGTATCTATGGGTTTCAATGAGGTCCCTATGTGCCTCTATGGGGTCTCTTATGGGTATCAGTGGAGCCCCTATGTGTCTCTACGGGTCTCACTGTTCCCCACTGTAATCCATGGGGTCCCTCTGTGTCCCAATGTCCACACTATGGGTAGTATGTGCCTATGGGTTCTTATTTTGTATCTATCGGGCTTAATGTCCTTCTATGGGTATCTATGGGTTTCAACGTGGTCCTTGTGCCGTCTATGGGGTCCTGTATGGGGTCTCAAGCAGAGTCTCTATGTGCTCTACGGGTATACTGTTTCCACTGTAATCCATGTTGTGCCCTACTGTGTCCCAGATGTCCACCCTAACTGGGTCACTATGTGTCCCTATGTGTCCCAATGTCCCCCTATGGGTTGGCTATGTCGCCTCTGATGGTGTTCTCTGGGGCTCCTATGGGGTGCTATGACGCTCTAATGGGGTTCTGATGGGCGTTCTGAGGTTTCTAATGGGGTGTCTAATGGACGCTATGGTATGTCTATGTCGGCCAAATGAGTTTCTATGGGTGGCTATGGAGCTCTATGGGGCACAATGGTTGCCTACGGGGCTCTACGGGAATGTCCCTATGGGCCTATGGGCGTTGCTTATATGTTCCTTATGTGGTGTCTATTGTGGCACATGTGTGCTATGGGGTGCTGTGAGGCAACTATGGGGCTTATGGGGGCTCTATGGACAGTAAGGTGTCTAATGGGCCTATTGGTGGCAAGTGGGGCCTGTGGGGCAACAAGGGAGTGTCTATGAGGATCCATAGGCTGCTTATGGTAGTGCACTATGGAGTAGCTATGGGCGTGATATGGGGTCTCTTTTGGCCCCTATGACTTGGCACTAGGGTGTCTAGGGGGCTCTAATGGGGTATGCGTTTGCTGTTCTAGGGTGGCTATGGGGTGCTTTGGGGTATCCTTGGGTTCCTATGGGGCGCTATGGGTGACTATGGGGTGCTATGGTTTGCTATGGGGCTCTATGCGGAAGAATGGGGTCTCTATGGGGCGCTATGAGGTCCCTATGGGGCTCTATGGGGAGTCTATGGGGTGTCTTTGGGGATCTATGGGTTGTCTGTGGGGCTCTATGGGGTCTGCATGGGGTTCAGTGGGTCTCTATGGGGCTCTATGGGGTGTCTACAGGCATTACTATGGGGCGGATATGGGTGTATAAGTGGTTCATTGGGACTCTATGGTGGGGCTGTAGGGCCTTATGTGGTGTTCTTATGGGGGCACTGTGGGCTGCTATGGGGTGCTGTGGGGAACTATGGGGTGTCTATGGGGCTCTATGGACGGCAGTAATGCTGTGTCTATGGGTCCTATGGGGTCAATGGGGTGCTGTTTGGGGCACAATGCAGTGTCTATGAGGCCTCCATGGCTGCGTATGGGGCACTATGGAGTAGCTATGGGGTGCTCATGGGGTCTCTTTGGCCCTATGTGTGTCGCTATTGTGCCCGTGTGTGTCTCTATGGGGCGTCCTGTAGGTGTCGTGTACGCGGGTTTTGTGTGTTCCTAATGGGGGCGCTATGGTGACTATGGGGGTCGCTTATGGGGTCTTCTTCTCCTTTGAGGCACTAATGGGTCTCAATGGGGTCCTCTAGGGTCTCATTTAGTCCCTTAACGGCTCCGCAATGACTGTCTATGGTCTCTATGTGTCCCTATGGGTCGGGGCTTCTTCGGGTTTCTTTGGCATTGTTCCGTGGATGTGTACCTGAGTGGTGTTTTTGTGCAATGTGTTGCGTGTGATATTAGTGGTGTGGCCAGGTGGCGCGTCTCTTGCTATTTGTCGTGGTGTTTTGCCTGTGCGTTTCTGGTGTCTTGGCTGTCGGTGTCTATTGGTGGTAGGTGATTGACTCTGAGTAACAATAGCTGGTAAAGAAGTGGTTCAATGATTGGTGCTTAGGCGAGTGTCTTAGAGAATACTGACGAGTGGGTGCGCTGTTAGCGGCTCTCCTTCTTCGTCTGTGACGCCGAACCGCTCCCGTGTTCCTTCACTGGAGGGACTGTTCCACTGATGGAGATGGCCTGCCTCACTAGTATTCAGTGAACTTTTTATATATTATTACCAGGGTGCAGTGTGTATGGGAATATTATGCGGTCATGACTGGTGGCGAGTTCTGGATTGTTTGTTGATGGTTACGTGCTTTGCTGAAGTCCAAGTAGAGCACATCAACCAGCTTTCTTTTCTTTCCTTCATCCATCAGATGGGGTCACAGGATCGTAAAGGAGATCCAGATTGGTCAGCCGGAGCTGCCTTCGACGAACCCATGCTGGCTAGGCTGATCTCCTTGATCATCCCACATCCTGCGCATCTGCCTCTCCTCAAGACAATTCATTCATTCCTTCCTGGCACCGAGGTCCAGGCTAACAGGCCTGGAGGTTGCCCCGGATCTCCTGACAACCTTGCTTGCGAAATGGGAGTAACGTTGGCCAAGCTCCAGTTCTTCTGGACTCACCCGGTAACAGGGAGCTTCCGGAACAGAAATGGAACGCGGCTCGAGTGACGGGTCAGGCCCTTAAATGAGGTCTCAGAGGAGGTGGAGTCGAGCTCCAGCCTCCGGGAGCCACAGCTCCATTACTCTTACTGTGCTCCCGGGCAGCTGACCCCACACTTGCCTCAAGCTGATTCATCAAGAGGTTCAGGCTGTGATTACGCACATCTCCCACACACCCCTGGGGTCCTCAATTTCCCTATGGATCTCTGGGTGTCCCTATAGGTCTCTATGGGGTTATTATGCCTCTAAATGGGTCCCTATGTGTCTCTATGTCTCTCTATGGGGTCCCTATGTGTCCCAATGTCCCCCTATGGATCTCTATGTATCCATATGGGTCCCAGTGACTCCCTTTGGGTCACTAATGAGTCACTATGTGTCCCAACGTCTCCCCTATGGGTTGCTATGTGCCTCTGTGGGGTCTCTTATGGGTATCTCTGGACCCAAATGTATTCCTATGGGTACCTATGGGTTTCAATGTGGTCCCTATGTGCCTCTATGGGGTCTCTTATGGGTATCTCTTGGCCCAAATGTCTTCCTATGGGTATCTATGGGTTTCAATTTGGACCCTAAGTGCCTCTATGGGGTCTCTTAATGGGTCTCAGCAGGGTCCCTATGTGTCTCTATGGGTCTCACTGTCCTCCACTGTAATCCATGGGGTCCCTATGTGTCCCAATGTCCCCCTATGGGTCCCAGTGTCTCCCTATGGGTCACTATGTGTCCCTATGTGTCCCAATGTCCCCCCTATGGGTTGCTATGTGCCTCTATGGGGTCTCTTATGGGTATCTCTGGGCCCAAATGTCTTCCTATGGGTCTCTATGTGTTTCAAAGTGGCCCCTATGTGTCCCTATGGGTCTTAATGGCTCCTAATGTGTCCCTATGAGTCTATATGGGGTCTCTATAGGTCCCAATGTGTCTCTATGTGTTCCAATGTGTCTGTTTGGAGTCTCTATGTGGTTTCTACGGGTTCCATTGTCTCTCTATGGGTCACTATGTGCCTCTGTGGTGTCTCCATGGGTTTGTATGGGGTCTCTATGTCTCTCTATGGGTTCCAAAGTGTCCCTATAGGTCTCTATGATGTCTCCCTTTGTCCCCATATGGGTCCCAGTGTCTTTCTATGGGTCTCTATGGTACTCAGTGTGTCACTATGAGGTTTCAGTGGGTCTCTATGGAATTTCTATGGGTCCCAGTGTTCCCCTATGGAGTCTCTATTGGTCTCTATGGGGTCCATATGTCTGTCTATGGGTCTCTATGGGTCCCAGTGTCCCCCTATGTGTCCCAATGTCTCCCTATGGGTGTCTATGTGCATCTATGGGGTCTCTATGTTGTGTCTATGGGGTGCTATGGGTCTTTATGGGTCCCTATGGGTTTCTATGGGATGCTGTGGGTGTCTATGGTGCTCTATGGGGTAGTATGGGGTGCTGTGGACTGGCTATGGGGCACTGTAGGGTGCCTATGGGGCTCTATGGAGTAGTATGGGGTGTCTATGGGGCTCTATGAGGTCTGTATGGGGTTCAATTGGGCACTGTGTGTCGATGTGGGGCACTATGGGGCTCTATGTGATGTCTGTGGGGCACTATGGGGTGGCTATTGGGTGCCTATTGGGCTCTGTGGTGTTCTGTGGGTAGCTATGGGTTCTCTATGGGGCTCTATGGGGTGCCTATGGAGCTCTATGGGGTTCTATGGGGCGTTCTGAGGTTTCTATGGGGTGTCTATGGAACGCTATGGTGTGTCTATGGGGCTCTAAGGGGCACTATGCATGGCTATTGTGTGTCTATGGGGCAAAATGAGTTTCTGTGGGTGGCTATGGGANCTATGTCCCCCTGTCTAGGTGGTAACTATACAGATGGTAACAAAGATGGTAACAAATGTACAGAGGTTCTAAGCGAGAGAGAAACTCACCAGTGGTGATGCCTTCGCTGAGGAAGCTGGGGCGGTCTTCACTGCAGAGCGATGTCCAAGAGATGCTGCCTCACAGAATCACAGAATTCTCAAGGTTCAAGAGGTGTAAGAGGCCATGCTTTTTACATTACTGTCTCAAAGTTTGCTGAAATGGGCAAGTTCAGGCAAGTCCTGGCCAAGGTTGCAGGACTCCCTTTGTCTGATACACACAGGAACCAAGGTTCGAGAAATCCCTTTGTTTAAGAGATGGACAAGTCCGGGAGCTACGAAAGGGAGATAAGATGCTGATTAATGGCCCTAAAGTGGTCTTTTTGTGTGGGCCTATCTCAAGGAAGATGGCCATCTCTGAGGAATTCACGACTCTGACCCGAGCCTTCCAGAAATGTCACGAAGGCTGGGAAGAAGTAGGATAAAAAAAGCACGGACAAACCCCGAATTTAGGTTTTCTGACACCAGATGAGTCACTACGGAAACAAGGAGCTTTTCTGTCATCAGATGCCTCTCTACGTGAACGCCTGCATGCTGAAGAAGATGCCTGCATGCTGAAGAACCGTTTAGGTAACTGACCTCAGATTCCTCCACCGTTGTCCTACTGCTGCCTACTGTCTCTCCTGGGACTGCTGCTCGAGACTCTGCTCCGTGAGACCTCGCTGCCCGACACTCCGCTTCTAGAGCCCACGGTACTCTGACCGCCTGCTCTGTGCTGCACCAATCTGCTGCTTGCGGCCTGCTACTCTGCTGCTGCTCTCCCCTACCAACGTAACAATGTACTACGGGTCGCTGCTGCATCCAGGAGGTGACTATTCCCCGCTTTTAAGCAATTCTTGCCTCTTTTCTACCTTTTCTATCGCCTACTTTTCCGTCCCCATCACACTAATTTTGGTATTCGTCGCTCTCACTTCCCCATCCCCTCAGTTGTCTATCATTTCTAATAAACTGGTCTGATCAACATTTGAATGCTCTTCTTAATCTCATGCCAGGCATAACAGATCAAAAGAACCTTTGCCTCACTCCTAAATTTTTTATTGGCGTAGTCGGCAGGATACTCGTCGTGAGAGTGTTGTCCTTCTAGTTTCTCTAAAACTTGTCTGTCTGTTTCTCCTGGAGTTGCAAGGAGCGATTGTTTTGATAACTTCATTTAACTTCATTTTCCAGGAAGACCGCTCCGCATTCTGAAACTTTCTCTCTTACGTGTCTACCTCTCGGGGACGTATGAATTAATTTGGACTGTTTGCTTTTGTTTTACACGTGTGTGCCTCCCTGGGGAGTCTATTTTGCATTGTGGTGGTTTTAAGTATCTTGTGACGTACCTTTGGTTTTAAAAAGTTTTGTGTGTGCGCTTCTTGGGGAAGTGGTGTCTGCATCTCCAAGAAGTTTATTACTTTTGAGAAACTTAGAAGTTATTTCTGTGGGAATCAAATGTTGTTTCTGCATTTAGAATAAGATAAAAATATTTTATTTCAATGTCTTGTTGGAAATATCCTCAATAATTTTTGGTCAGGACGGTATCTCTGATAAAAGCAGTTTTTATTCGCAATTGCAATGGCGGGCGCCCGGATGGCAGAAGCGCGCCTATGGACATGTTGTTACAGTTTTTATACTTTTTCTCCCATATGTTTTCCCCTCCTGTTTCCCCTTTGGTTGGGTATTCCAGGTTACAATTTTACTCGAGATTTGCATTA
>NW_015440116.1:0-907 GCF_001577835.2 Coturnix japonica | reverse complement strand
ACAGTCGTTACAAGAAACAGTTAAAACAACCCAGGAACTCGTGAAAGCCTTGCAAAACCAAATTGGAAATCTAGAAGTACAATTGGAAAGAGAGAGACATCATTCGGCCTTGTTACAGATGGCTTTTAAGGAAATGCTAACATATAAAGATACGGGTGACACTGATATTCATGGTGCACCACAAGAAAAACTGTATCCTCAGGAAGAACTGAAAGAAACGAAACAAAGTTTTGATAAGATTGAAACCCCAATAGCCCCTTTGCGCCCTCTAATAAAAACAGAAGATACATTTGATAATGGTGAGGACATGGATCCTCAAATGAATGTTAAAGAAATTCCCTTTTCTGCCACTGAATTAGCAAAACTGAGAAAAGATTTTAGCCGCTCTCCAAAGGAATCGGAAACAGAATATGTATGGAGAGTCAGCTTAACTGGTGGAGACCAAATACTGTTAACTGAAAAGGAAGCTGAAGGTTATTGGGGGCCAGGAGTATTTTTAACTACTGGTAACAACCATGCTCCCTGGTCCCTAACACAAAGGGCTGCCTATTGGGCAGGTGGTCTTAACCCTTTAGAAAGGGGAGACCCTCTTGCCATTACTGGGACAACTGATCAATTGGTTGAGTGTGTTCAAAAGGCTGCTTGTCTGTAAATGATGTATGATAGAAAGCTGCAACCACATCATGAATCACCTATGATGGTGCCTGTTGATCCTGAAAGGATAACTCCTTTAATCAGGG
Organism: Coturnix japonica; assembly: GCF_001577835.2. Lineage (NCBI taxonomy): Eukaryota > Metazoa > Chordata > Aves > Galliformes > Phasianidae > Coturnix > Coturnix japonica. The sequence goes on along the minus strand of NW_015440116.1, from coordinate 167 downwards.
GGCTTCCAGAATCACTGAAACCTATAGGCATACAACTACAAGGAAAGATACAAGCTGTGCCTCAGGGAGAAAGAACCCGGCCAGCATTAGAAGGAACTGGCACCTCCGGCCATTTGCAGTCAGGGTACAATGTATGGACATGGGGGGAGGTTGCCCAAGAGTTGATT
>NW_015440115.1:25027-25414 GCF_001577835.2 Coturnix japonica | reverse complement strand
CTATGGGGGCTCTATAGGGCGCTATGGGGTGCAATGGGGCTCTATGGGGTGCTATGGGGCACTATGGGGTGCTATGGGGCACTGTGGGGTGCTATGGTGACTATGGGGCACTGTGGGGTGCTATGGGGGCTTGATGGGGCGCTATGGGGTGCTATGGGGGCTTGATGGGGCTATATGGGGTGCTATGGGGCACTGTGGGGTGCTATGGTGACTCTATGGGGCGCTATGGGGTGCTATGGGGCACTATGGGGCTCTATGGGACGCTATGGGGCNTGCTATGGGGCACTATGGGGCTCTATGGGACGCTATGGGGCACTATGGGGCACTATGGGTCCCACTATGGGGCACTATGGGGTGCTATGGTGCACTATGGGATGCTATGGGTCC
>NW_015440115.1:17527-25002 GCF_001577835.2 Coturnix japonica | reverse complement strand
GGGGATATATGGCGGTCTCATTATGGGGATATATGGGGTAATTATGGGATATATGGGGTTCATTATGGGATATATGGGGTCTCATTATGGGATATATGGGGTCTCATTACCCTGGGATATATGCGGGTCTTATGGGATATATGGGTCTCATATGGGATATATGGGTTCTTAATATATGGGATATTAATGGGGAATAATAGTATATATATGCGGTGTCATGTGTTATATGGGGACCTCATATGGGATATATGGGTGTCTGGCATGCAGTGTATGGCGGTGTCATTATGGGTATATGGTTAATTATGGGATATATGGGGTGTTATGGGATATATGGCTGGTCTCATTTAGGGATATAATGGCCGTAATTATGGGATATATGGGTCTTATGGGCATATTATGGGTCTCATTATGGGATATAATGGGGTCTCATTATGGGATTATTATGGGGTAATTATGGGATAGTATGGAGGTCTTATGGATTTGGGTAATTATGGATATATGGTCTTATGGGATATATGGGGTCTCATTATGGGATATATGGGGTCTCATTATGGCGATATTATGGTTGCCGGTAATTAGGGTATCATTATGGGTCTTATAGATTATATGGAGTAATTAATGGGATATATGGGTCTTATGGGATATATGGGGTTAATTATAGGGATATATGGGTCTCATTATGGATATATGGCGGTCATTATGGATATATGGGGTCTCATTATGGATATCCCCGCGGCGCGCTTTTATGCCCCCCCGAGGATGAGGGTGGATTCCAGTCTTCCCGCGTGGCAAGCCGCTGCTGTGGGTCCTGAGGCATTGCACGGAGAGGGTAAGAAATAGGGGGGTCTGATATAGGGTGGGGGTCCCATGGGTTGGTGGTCTCACCCCTTTCCCCCCCGCCAACCCTATTTATGTTCCATTAACAAATAGGCAGCAGCTTCGGGACCCCCTTCGGCCCACAAGCCCCCAAGCATGGACCCATGGGGGTGAGGATGGAGTTATGCGAGTGGGGGGGCACTTATGGTCTGGGGTCTGGGGGATAGGAGGGATATGGGGGGGTATTCGGTTGTCTGGGGGTATAGGGGCGTCCTTGGGGGAGGTAAGGGGTTTTTGGGGGGGGGGGTTTTTTCTTTTGTTTATGGGGGGGGGGTCTCTGGGGGGAGGTTGGGGTCTTAGGGGGGTTTGGGGGGGTCTTAGGGGTCCCTGGGGGCGTATAGGGGTCCTTGGGATGTAAAAGTGGGTATGGGGGGTCTTTTATGGGTGCTTCGTGAGGTCGGTCTTAGGGGGCCATGGGGCGGGGTCTGAAGGTGACTCACTGGGGGGGTATAGGGTCCTTTAGGAGGTAAGGGGTATGGTGGGGTCTTTTATGGGGTCTTGGGGGGGGTCTTAGGGGATGGGGGTGTCTGGGGGCGAATATGGGGGGTTCATTAGGTGCCCTGGGGTCTTCTTATCGGGGTCTGGGGTCTGGGAGGGGTGCTGTAGGGGCATGGGGGGGTTTAGGGGGTATAGGGGGGTCTGACGGGATATGGGGGATTGGGGGTATAGAGGGTATGGGGGGTCTTAGGGTATGGGGGGGGATCTGATGGCGATATGGAAAAAAGCAAAAAAGTGAGCGGGGGATTGGGAAGATAAGGGTGTATGGGCCGGTATGCGGTGTATTAGGAGGGATAGGGGGGGTCTGAGGGGATATGAGGCTTGGGGGGGTTATAGGGGGTCCTTGAGGGGAGTAAGGGGGTCTGGGGTCTTTTAGGGGTATGGTGGGGGTTCTTGGGGGGGCATTAGGGGTCTCAAAGGAAGGTAAGCGCGGGTCTAAAGGGTTTGGGGGGTTTATGGGGGTCCGTGAAGGGGTCTGAGGGAATATGGGGGGGCTTTGGGGGTTATTAGGGGGTCCTTGGGGGGAGGTAAGGGGGTTCTGGGGGGGTCTTTTAAGGGGGTCGAGGGGGTCTTGGGGGGTGTCTTAGGGGTATGGGGGGGGTCTGAGGGGTTATGGGGGTGAGTGTAGGGGGTCTTGGCGGATCTTTTATGGGTCTGGGGGTCTTGGAGGGGGTCTTAGGGGTATGGGGGGGTCGTTAGAGGTATAGGGGGGGTCTGAGGGGATATGGGGGATTGTGGGAAGATATAGGCGGCGTGATCGGGGGGTCTTAGGGGTATAGGGGGGGTCTTAGGGATTATGAGGGGGATTGGGGGGCATAGGGAGGTATTGGTGTCTTAGGGGATATAGGATTGGGGCGATATTAGGCGGTATGGGGGGTCTGAGGGGGTATTGGGGCTTGGGGGGGTTATAGGGGTCCTTGGGGGGAGGTAAAGGGGTCTCGGGGGGGTATGGGGGGGTCTTAGGGGTTATAGTGGGTCTGGGAGTCACGGGGCTTTGGGGGGATATAGGGGGTCCTTGGGAGGTAAGGGGTTCCTGGGGGTCTTTTTAAGGGGTCTGGGGTCTTGGCGGGGAGTCTTAGGGGTCATGGGGGGGGTTCTGAGGGATATGGGGTGTTAGGGCCGCGTCCTTGGGGTCTTTTATGGGTCTGGGGTCTTGGAGGGGTCTTAGGGGTATGGCGGGGCCTTAGGGGGTATAGGGGGGGTCTGAGGGGATATGGGGCATGTAGGGGGTCCCTTGGGGGTTTTTTTTTTTTTTCCTTTTTTATGGCGGTCTGTTTGGTCTTGGGAGGGGTCTTAGGGGGTTATGGGGGGTCTTTAGGGTATGGGGGATTGGGGGTATAGAGGTATGGGGGGGGGTTTAGGGAGTATGGGGGGTCTGAGGGATATGGGGGGTATAGGGGGTCCTTGGGGGAGGTAAGGGGTCTGCGGGTCTTTTATGGGTCTGGGGGTCTTGGGCGGCGTCTTAGGGGTATTGGGGGGGGTCTTAGGGCGGTAAGAGGGGTCACTGAGGGGATATGGGGGGGTGTAGGGGGTCCTTGGGTATTGATTATGGGTCTGGGGGTCTTGGAGGGTCTTAGGGGGTCAGGGTATGGGGGGTCTTAGGATATAGGGGGTGTCTGAGGGGATATGGGGGGGATGGGGGTATAGAGGGATGGGGGGGGGTTTAGGGGTATAAGGGGGGTCTGAGCGGGATATGGGGGGATTGGGGTTCCTTGGGGGAGTAAGGGGGTTATGAGGGGTCTTTCTATGGGGTCTTGGGGGAGGTCTTAGGGGTATGTGGGGTGTCTGAAGGAGTGATGGGGGTATAGGGGTCCGAGGAGTTAAGGGGGTCTGGCGGGGGTAGTTTTATGGGTCTGGGGGGGGGTCTTGGGTATGGTGGGTTCTTAGGGGTAGTAGGGGGGGTCTGAGGAAATATGGGGTAGGGGTCCTTGGGGAGGTAAGGGGTCTGGGGGGGTCTTTTACTGTGGCTTGGGGGGTTCTACTCTAGGGGTATGGGGGGGTCTGAGGGGATATGGGGGGGTGGAGGGGTCCTTTGGGGTCTTTTATGGTCGGAGGTCTTGGATGGAGTCTTAGGAGTTATGGGGGGTTGAGGGGATATGGGGGGTGTAGGGGTCCTTGGGGAGGTAAGGGTCCGGGGGGGCTTTTATGGGTCTGGGTCTTGGAGATCTTAGGGCGGTATGGGGGGGGGTCTTAAAGGGTATAGGGGGTTTGAGGAATATGGGGGGGCTTTTGGGGGGGAGATTAGGGGTCCTTGGGGGAGGTAAGTGGGCGTCTGAAGGGTCTTATAGGGGGTCTTGGGGGGGCTCTTAGGGTATGCGGGGTCCTGAAGGGGTCTGAGCGGAATGGGGATTGCGGGGGGTATAGGGGTCCTTGCGGGGGAGGTAAGGGGTCTGGGGGGTCTGTATTGGGTCTGGGGTCTTGGGGGGCTCTTAGGGATATGGGGTCCTGAGGGGGCTGAGGGGGTATAGGGGATATTGGGGGCTACCTGGGGGGATCTTGGGGTGTTCTTTGGGTATGGGGGGGGGATCTTAATGGATTCTGGGATATAGGGGGTCCTTTGAGGAGGGGTAAGGGCGTCTGGAGGTCTTTAGGGGCTATGGGTCCTGGGGGGGGGGGGTGTCTTATGGGTTTGGGGGTATATTGGGGGTCTTAGGGTCTCAAGGGTCCTGGAGGGGAATCTGGGTGGTTTCTAGTTATTGGGGGGTTCTGGGGGGCTTATAAGGGGTTGTGATGGAAGGGAAGAAATGGGGCACGGATGCGGGGTCTGTGACGGTCTGAGGGTTTCTGGGGGTTTCGAGGGGTTCGTTGGGGGGGGGTCTTAAAGCTCCCCCCCCCCCAAAAAGGCCCCGCACGGCGTGTCAGCATAAGAGTATCACAGCTGGAGGTGATGCTGAAGCAGCTGAGGGGAACTGCAGGAGTACGGCCATGGGGAGCGCTATGGGGGCTCAATGGGGCTCTATGGTGCTAGTGGGGGCTCTATGGGGGGCAGTGGGGCTCTATGGGTTGCCTATGGGTGCTATGGGTGCTATGGGGCTCTGATGGCGGCGCTATGGTTGCTTATGGGGGCGCTATGGGGTGCTGATGAGGACTCTATAGGGCGCGATGGGTGCAATGGGGCTCTATGTGGGTGCTATGGGGACTATTGGGGGCCTATGGGGCACTGTGGGTGCTATGTGACCTATGGGGCACTGTGGGTCTATGGGGCTTGATGGGCGCTATGGGCGTGCTATGGGGCTTGATGGGGCTATACTGGGGTGCTATGGGCACTGGGGGCTATGGTTGACTCTATGGGGCGTATGGTGTGCTATGGGACTATGGGGCTCTATGGGACGCTATGGGCACTATGGTGCACTATGGCGTCCCACTATGGCATATGGGGTGCTATGGTTGCACTATGGGGATGCTATGGGTCCTGCGGTATGGGTTCCCGCTATGGGGCAGTATTTCGTGGTGCTAATGGGGTTCACTATGGGATGTATGGGGCATATGGGCTCTATGGGACGCTATGGGCATATGGGGCACTATGGGTCCCACTATGGGCACTATGGGGTGCTATGGTGCACTATGGATGCCTTATGGTGTCCCGCTATGGGTTCCCGCTTATGGGGCACTATGGGGTGCTATGGGTCACTATGGTGATGTATGGCACTATTGGGGCTCTATGGGACGCGTATGGGGCACTATTGGGGTGCTATAGGGCACTATGGGTGCTATGGGTGGCACTATGAGCTCTATGGGCACGCTATGGTGCAACTGTGGGGTGCGATGGGGCTCTATGGGTGCTATTGGGGCACGCTTCATGGGCCCGCTATGGGCACTATGGGTGCTATGGGGTCACTTATGGATGCTATGGGCACTATGGGCGGCTCTATGGACCGCTATGGGCACTATGGTCCCACTATGGGGCACTATGGGGTGCTATGGTGCAGTATGGGATGCTATGGGTCCCGCTATGGGTCCCGCTATGGGGCAGTATTCGGTGCTATGGGTCACTATGGGATGCTATGGGACACTATGGGGCTCTATGGGACGCTATGGGGCACTATGGGGTGCTATGGTGGCTCTATGGAGTGCTATGGTGGCTCTATGGGGCCCTATAGGGTGCAATGGGGCTCTATGGGGTGCTATGGTGCACTGTGGGGTGCTATGGTGGCTCTATGGGGCCCTATAGGGTGCAGTGGGGCTCTATGGGGCGCTATGGGGTGCTATGGTGGCTCTATGGGGCACTATGGGGTGCTATGGGGCACTATGGGATGCTATGGTGGCTCTATGGGGTGCTATGGGGCACTATGGGATGCTATGGTGGCTCTATGGTGTGCTATGGGGCGCTATGGGATGCTATGGGGGCTCTATGGGGCGCTATGGGATGCTATGGGTCCCGCTATGGGTCCCGCTATGAGGCACTATGGGGTGCTATGAGTCACTATGAGATGCTATGGGGCACTATGGGACGCTATGGGGCACTATGGGGTGCTATGGTGGCTCTATGGGGTGCTATGGGGCCCTATAGGGTGCTATGGGTCCCGCTATGGGTCCCGCTATGGGGCACTATGGTGTGCTATGGGGCACTATGGGATGCTATGGTGGCTCTATGGGGTGCTATGGTGGCACTATGGGGTGCTATGGGGCACTATGGGTCCCGCTATGGGTCCCGCTATGGGTCCCGCTATGGGTCCCGCTATGGGTCACCGTGTGTCCCCATAGGAGCAGGAGGCGAAGGCCCGTTTGCACGCTGAGCTGCGGACGCTGCGACGCAGCAACCGCCGGCTGCAACGTGAGCACGAGGACGCGGCTGCACGACTGCGGCGTGTCACACAACTGTTGCACGAGGACCCCCCCGAAACCCCCCCCGACACACCCCCAGGGACACCCCCCCTTTAAAGGGACCCCCCTTGCACACGCGTGTGCAAGCACTTGACACCCACCCACCCCCCNTTTAAAGGGACCCACATCCCCTTTAAAGGGACCCCCTTGCACACGCGCGTGCAAGCACTTGTGCATGAGGCCTTGCACAACTATGGTGCATGAGGCCTTGCACAACTATGGTGCATGTGCTTCACAACCCCCTTTAAAGGGACCCCCTTTGCACACGCGTGTGTGCGATCGCTTGTGCGTGAGGTCTTGGACCCCCCTTGCACACACGTGTGCAAGCACTTGACACCCTCCCCCCTTAAAGGGACCCACATCCCCTTTAAGGGGACCCCCTTGCACATGCGCGTGCAAGCACTTGTGCATGAGGCCTTGCACAACAACGGTGCAAGTCCTTGACCCCACCCCCTTTAAAGGGAGCCCTTGCACACGCGTGTGCAAGCACTAGTGCATGAGGCCTGTGATTGAGAGCCCCTCTTTTAAAGGGACCACCCCCTTGCACACGCGTGTGTGCGATCGCTTGTGCATGAGGTCTTGGACCCCCCTTGCACACGCGTGTGCAAGCACTTGTGCATGAAGCCTTGCACAACGATTGTGTGAGTCCTTGACACCCCCCCTTTAAAGGGACCCCCCCTTGCACACGTGTGTGCAAGCAACTACTCATGCACAACGCCTTGCACGACTATGGTGTGCATGTGTGCAAGGGGGGCTTGCACTATGGTGGTGCACACTCGTGTGCTGCCGTGCACACCCCCACTGTGTGCTCACCCCCACCTTGCACACTTGTGTGCTCACACCCATTGTGCACACTTGTGTAGAGTACTCATGTATTACACACTCACCTTGCACACCCACCTTGCACACTCACACCCAATGGACCCCCATTGCACACTCACCCACCCTCACGTATTACACACTCACCNCACCCAATGGACCCCCATTGCACACTCACCCACCCTCACGTATTACACACTCACCTTGCACACCCACCTTGCACACTCACACCCAATGGACCCCCGTCACACACTCACCCACCCTCACGTATTACACACTCACCTTGCACACCCACTCCTCGTGCCCCCCCTCGCTCACACTCCTTGCACACCCACTCCTCGTGCACACTCCCCTTGCACTTACACTCATTCACTCTCCTTTGCACACTCACACTTCATGCAACCACTCCCTCTTTGCACACCCCCCCCGGTGAACTCATGCCCCCTCCCCTTGCACAC
>NW_015440115.1:11206-16147 GCF_001577835.2 Coturnix japonica | reverse complement strand
GCTGTGGGAGGACCGGAAGTTGGGTGTTATGGATCATAGAGATGGAGGGCTGTGGGGGATGGGACACGTGACTTGGGAGGACCGGAAGTTCGGTGTAGAGGATCATAGAGTTGTAGGGCCGTGGGGGATGGGACACGTGACTTCCGGGGGGGGGCTGTGGGAGGACCGGAAGTTGGGTGCTATGGATCATAGAGATGGAGGGCACGTGACTTGGGAGAACCGGAAGTTGGATGTTATGGATCATAGAGATGGAGGGCCGTGGGGGTGGGGCACGTTACTTGACCCCGTGACCCCCGTGACCTTTGACCCCAGGCGCTGAGGTCGCTGTTCCGGTACCCGCTGCCGTTACGGTCGGGCCGAGACGCGGCGGTTCTGAGGAACTTCGGGCCGCGACTTTGTGCCAGGATCGAGAGCAGGATGAGGCAGCACCGGATCGGTACGGGAATGGGGGGCGGAAGTGGGAAGAACCGGAAGTGGGAAGGACCGGAAGTGGAAGGGGGCCGAAAGTGGTAGGGGGCGGAAGTGGGAATACAGGAAGTGGAAGGAAGCGGAAGCGGGGAGTACCGGAAGTGGATGGGGCGGAAGTGGGAAGGACAGGAAGTGGAAGGAGGCCGGAAGTGGGGAGGACCAGAAGTTGGGAGGACCGGAAGTAAGGCTTAATTGAGTGGGTGGAGGACGGAAGTGGGAAGGACCGGAAATGGAACAGGGCGGAAGTGGGGATGACCGGAAGTGAGAAAAGCCGGAAGTGTGGGGGGGGGCCGGAAGTGAGGCGTCATCGGGTGGGTGGGGAGCGGAAGTGGGAAGGACCGGAAGTGGGGAGTGGAACGAAAGTGAAACGCTGTAGGGCTTAATTTGCATATCATTTGCATATGACTGTCACTTGCCATTTATCGACTCGCTTTCCATGTTGATTTGCATGCTCATTTGCATACCGATTTGCATTTTTACCCCCTATAGAACAAGGGCTCCCCCCGAGCCCCCCCGCTCCACAAGCCCCGCCCCCCGCCGTGGCTCCGCCCACCGTGAGTGTCGCACCCTGATTGGCTGATCAAAGGGGGGCGGGGCTTAACGTGGCCCCGCCCCTTCATGTCTTTCCACCAATAGGCTGAATACAGGCCCCGCCCAAACTCCGCCCCTTTCATCCTATTGGTCGCTTTGCTCAGGGTAAGCCCGCCTTCTATGGGGGGTGGGCGGAGTCAGGCGGGGTCACATGACCCCCCATGGCCCCTCCCACTTCACTCCTGACTCCGCCCACAGACCAATCAGCCACTCCAGGAGGCGGAGCTTCGGCGTCTGGCTCCGCCCCTTTGCACACGGCCCATTGTGAGTGGACGTCAATGGGGGCCTATGGGGGTCTATTGGGTCCTATAGGGGTCCTATGGGGATATGGGGGGGGGTCCTATGGGGGTCTATTGGGTCCTATGGGGTCCCATGGTGGTCTTGGGGGTCCTATAGGGATATGGGGCGGGTGGTCAGAGCCAGAGAGAGAATGGACACCCCATAGGAATGAATCAACCCATAGGAAATGGGTCAGCCCCATAGGGACTGAATTGCCCCATAGGGACAAGAACACCCCATAGGGAATGGGTCACCCCATAGGGAATGGGTCACCCCATAGGGACCCAGTTACCCTATAGGAACCAGAACACCCCATAGGGAATGAGTCACCCCATACGGACTGAATCACCCCATAGGGACCTGGTTACCCTATAGGAAATGGGTCACCCCATAGGGACCAGGTCACCCCATAGGGATCCGGTTACCCCATAGGGAATGGGTCAGCCCCATAGGGATAAAGAACACCCCATAGGGAATGGGTCACCCCATAGGGACTGAATTGTCCCATAGGGACAAGAACACCCCCATAGGAATGAAGTGCACCCCATATGGGGAATGGGTCGACCATAGGACCAGTTACCGCTAGTAGAACCAGAACAGCCCCATTAGGGATCAGTCACCCCATAGGACTGAGGATCAACCCAGGGGACCTGGTACCCGTGAGGAAATGGGTCACCCATAGGGACCCAGTCACCCCATAGGATCTACGGTTACCCCAGTAGGAATGGGTCAGCCCCATAGGGATAAAAGAACACCCCCATAGGGAATGGGTCACCCCATAGGGACTGAATAGCCCCATAGGGAGCACAGCGTCCCATAGGGATCAGAACACCCCATTAGGAAGAGGGTTACCCCATAAGAAACAAAACCCCCCCAATATAGTTATATAACCCCTATATAATTATATACCTCCCTATATGGTTATTATAGCCCCCTATAAAGTTATATACCCCCCTATATGGTTCCATTATCCCCCTATAGGGTTCCGATACGCCCGCGGCGCGGATATGGCTATATATTTTTCCCCTATATGTTTATATACCCCCCTATATGGTTACATACTCCCCTATATAGTTATATATCCCCCTATATGGCTACATACCCCTTATATGGCTATATACCCCGCCCTATATTGGCTATATAGCCCTCCGCTATATGGCTATATCCCCCCTATATTGGCTATATACCCCCTGTTTATTATGGCTATATTCCCCCCGCCATATGGCATGTTATTACCCCCCCTATATGGCTATAGACCCCCCGCATATGGCTATATACCCCCCTATATGGCTATATACCCCCCCTATGATTGGCTTATATGACCCCCCCAGATGGCTATATACCCCCCTAGTTGCGGTAGTATTACCCCCCGCTATATGGCTATATACCCGCCGCCTAGTATAGGCGTATATACCCCCCTATAAGGGCTATATACGCCCCCCTGATATGGCATATAGTCCCCGCTAATATGGCTATATACCCCCGCCTATAGGCTATAGACCCCCCCATGGTATGGCTATGATACCCCCCCTATATGGCTATATACCCCCCCGATATGGCTAATGACCCCGCCTATATGCTATATGACCGCCGCCCATATGTTGGTTAATCCCACACCATGATGGCCTATATACGCCCCCTATTATGGCTAGTATACCCCCTATAGGCTACTATACCCCCGCGCATATGGCTAATATAACCCCCCTATATGGCTATATACCCCTATATGCGCTATATTACCCCCTATATGGAATATATACCCCCCGATATGGCTATATACCCCCTATAAGGCTATATCCCCCCTATATGGCCTATATACCCCTATGATGCTATATACCCCCCTATATGTCTATATCCCCCCCCTATATGGCCTATATCCCCCCCCTATATGGGCTATATACCCCCCTATATGGCTATATACCCCCCTATATGGCCTATATGTCCCCCCCATATGGCTATATACCCCCCCATATGGCTATATCCCCCCTATTATGGCTATTATTCCCCCCTATATGGCTATATACCCCCCCCATCATGGCTAGTATACCCCCCATATGCGCTATACCCCCCTATAAGGCGTATATACCCCCCTAATAAGCTATATACCCCCCTATATGGGCTATAACCCCCTAATGGCCTATATACCCCCCTATATGGCTATATACCCCCCTATATGGCTATATACCCCCCTATATGGCTATATACCCCCCTATATGGCTATATACCCCCCCGCTATTATGCTATATTCCCCCTATATGGCTATATTACCCCCTCTATATGGCTATAACCCCCCTATATGGGCTATATCCCCCCCTATGTGTCTATTATCCCCCCCCTATATGGCTATATACCCCCTATATGTCCGTATTACCCCCTCTATTATGGCTATATACCCCCACCTATATGGCTATTATCCCCCCCTATATGTCTAGTATCCCCCCCCCATATGGCCTATATTACCCCCTATTGGCTATATACCCCGCCTATTATGGCTATATTACCCCCCACTATGGCTATATACCCCCCCATTATGGCTATATTCCCCCCTATATGGCTTATATACCCCCCTATATGGGCTATATCCCCCCTATATGGCTATATAACCCCCTATATGGCTATATACCCCCCTCATAAGGTATATACCCCACCTATATGGCTATATACCCCCCTATATGGCTTATATACCCCCCTATATGGCTATATAACCCCCCTATAAGGGCTATATCCCCCCCTATATGGCTATATAACCCCCCTATATGGCTATATACCCCCCATATGATGGCGTATATCCCCCCCTAATATGGCTATATCCCCCCCTATATGGCTATATACCCCCCTATATGGGCTTTAATGATTTAAAAAACCCCCCTATATGGCCTATATACCCCCCTATATGGGATATACCCCCCCTATAAGCTATATACCCCGCCTATAAGGCTATATACCCCCCTATATGGGCTATATTACCCCCCTATAAAGGCTATATACCCCTACATAAGGCTATATACCCGCCCCATATGGCTATATACCCCCGCCTATATGGCTATAATACCCCCCGTATTAGGCTATATTAACCCCCCTATAAGGCTATATTTACCCCCTAGTATGGCTAGTATACCCCCCATATGGCCTATATACCCCCCCCAGATTCGGCTAATATACCCCCCCTATATGGCTATATACCCCCCCATATGCTATATTACCCCCCTATATGGCTTATTACCCCCTATATGGCTATATCCCCCCCTATATGGCTATATACCCCCCCTATATGGCTATATCCCCCCCTATATGGCTATTATTACCCCCCCTAATATGGGCTATATCCCCCTATATGGCTATATACCCCCCCTATATGGCTATTATCCCCCCCTATATGGCTATATAACCCCCTATATGGGCTATATTCCCCCCCTATATGGGCTATATCCACCCCCCCCTATATTTGGGCTTATTATTCCCCCCCCTTATTATTGGCTTAGTATACCCCCCTTTAATTTTTTTTAATTGGGGGGGCTAAAATTAAAATTAATTCCCCCCCCCCCCCTTAAGTTTTTTTATTTTTTTTTGGAGCGGGGGGCCCTTAATTTTAATCAAAAAATC
>NW_015440115.1:6394-8206 GCF_001577835.2 Coturnix japonica | reverse complement strand
ACAGCTCAGGCCGTGTCCGTGGGGCGCTGCCCCCATTGTCGGCCATGGGGCAGCGAGTGGAGCTGAGACGTCTGCCCGTGGGGGACTTCATGTGGGTGGCCAGGGAGAAGGACCACCCAGAAGGTGGGCGGGGCTTAGGGTGGGCGGGGCTTATGGTTGGGGGCGGGGCTTGGAGTGGGTGGGGCTTAGATCGTGGCTTTGTGTGGCTTAGAGAGGGCGGGGCTTAATGTGGGCGGAGCTTCTGATGGGGCGGGGCTTCCAATTGGCGGGGCTCAGTGTGGGCGGGGCTTTGTGGTGGGCGTGGCTTGGAGTGGGTGGGGTTCGGAGTGGGCGGGGCTTATGATTGGCAGGGCTTCTGGTGGGCGGGGCTTACAGTGGGAGGGGCTTATGATTGGCAGGTCTTTCTGGTGAGCAGGGCTTGGAGTGGGCGGGTCTTAAAGTGGGAGGGTCTAAGGATGGGAGGGGCTTAGAGTGGGCGGGGCTTAGAGTGGGTGGGGTTTATAATTGGCTGGTCTTTCTGGTGGGCGGGGCTTGGAGTGGGTGGGCCTTAGAATGGGCGGGGCTTATGGTCGGCAGGGCTTAGAGTGGGCGGGGCTTGGGGCAGGGCGGGGCTTAGAGTGGGTGGGGCTTGGACTGGGAGGGGCTTGGAGTGGGAGGGGCTTATGATTGGCAGGTCTTTCTGCTGAGCGGAGCTTGGAGTGGGCGGGGCTTATGTTGGGAGGAGCTTAGAGTGGGAGGGGCTTGGAGTGGGATGGGCTTATGGTGGGCGGGGCTTAGAGTGGGCGGGGCTTATGATTGACTGGTCTTTCTGGTGGGTGGGGCTTGGAGTGGGCGGGGCTCATGGTGGGAGGGGCTTAGATTGGGCAGGGCTTGGAGTGGGCGGGGCTTCGATTGGGCGGGGCTTATGGTGGGAGGGGCTTAGATTGGATGGGGTTTATGATTGACGGGTCTTTCTGGTGGGTGGGGCTTGGAGTGGGCGGGGCTTATGATTGGCAGGTCTTTCTGGTGAGAGGGGTTTAGAGTGGGCGGGGCTTATGATTGACAGGTCGTTCTGGTGGGTGGGGCTTTTGAGGGGGGCGGGGCTTGAAGTGGGCGGGGTTTATGGTGGGCGGGGCTTAGAGTGGGGGTTATGATTGGCGGAGCTTACAGTGGGCGGGGCTTACAGTGGGCGGGGCTTACAGTGGGAGGGGCTTAAAGTGGGTATGGCTTGGAGTGGGCGGGGCTTATGATTGGCAGGGCTTCTGGTGGGCAGGGCTTAGAGTGGGCGGGGCTTGGAGTGGGAGGGGCTTATGATTGGCAGGTCTTTCTGGTGGGCGGGGCTTTTGGTGGGCGGGGCTTCCGAGGGTGGGGGCGGGGCCTAAGGTGGTATGTGTTTTACATTGTGTGTGGGCGGGGCTATGTGAGGCCACGCCCCTTTATGCTAATTGGGGTTGTGGGTGGGCTCCCAGCCCATATATGGGTACACGGTGGGCGTGGTCTGTGTGGTGAGCGGGGCTTGTGCCTGATTGGTTGGGGCTGTGGGCGTGGCTTGTGATTTGCATGGAAGTGGGCGGGGCTACGGCGAGGGGGCGTGGTTTAGGTGGTGGGCGGGGGTGGGCGGGGCTTGGGTTGACGGACAGGGCTATAACGCGATGTGATTGGTCGGTGGGCGGGGTTTGTGGGTGGTGGGCGGGGCTTTGTGTGGACCCCTCCTCTTTTTTAGGCCGCCCCCCCCACGAGCTGGTGCTGGACGTGGTGGTGGAGAGGAAAACGGCGGCGGATCTTTGTCAGAGCCTCGTTGATGGGAGGTACAAGGAGCAGAAGGTGGGGAAT
>NW_015440115.1:4758-5741 GCF_001577835.2 Coturnix japonica | reverse complement strand
TAGAAGGGAATGGGGGGGAATAGGGGGAAATGGGGGGATTGAGAGGGAATGGGGGGGAACTGGGAGGGAATAACGGTCCCTATTGGTCCATATTGGTCCATACTGGCCCTTACTGGTCCATACTGCTCCATACTGGTCGCTACTGGTCCATTCTGGTCCATACTGAGCTGTATTGGTCCATACTGGTCCCTACTGGTTTATACTGCTCCATACTGCTCCATACTGGTCTATACTGGTCCCTACTGGTCTGTACTGGCCCATACTGGTCCTTATTGATCCATACTGGCCCATACTGGTCCATACTGGCCCTTACTGGTCCATACTGGTCCATACTGGTTTATACTGCTCCATACTGCTCCATACTGCTCCATACTGGTCCATACTGGCCCATACTGGCCCATACTGGTCCTTACTGCTCCATACTGGCCCTTACTGGCCCTTACTGGTCCCTACTGGTCCCTACTGGTCCTTACTGGTCCATACTGCTCCATACTGGCCCATACTGGCCCTTACTGGTCCATACTGGTCCTTACTGCTCCATACTGGTTTATACTGGTTTATACTGCTCCATACTGGTCCCTACTGGTCCATACTGGTTTATACTGGTCCCTACTGGTCCATACTGGTTCATACTGGTTCATACTGGTTTATACTGGTCCATACTGGTCCGTTCCAGTGGCGTTTGAGGCGCTGTGGGCTGACGCTGCCCGTGTTCCTGCTGGAGGGGCTGGGGGGGGCCCAGCAGCTGCCCCTCCCCCTCACCACGCTGCGCCAGGCGGCCGCCAGCACGCAGGTACTGAATGAGACCCCCCCCTAAATTCATTGGGACCCCCCCAATTCAATGGGACCCCCCCAATTCAATGGGACCCCCCCCAATTCAATGGGACCCCCACAAACCCAATGGGACCCCCACCACAATGGGACCCCCCCAATTCAATGGGACCCCCCCCAGACCCAATGGGACCCCCCCCAATTCAATGGGA
>NW_015440115.1:0-1072 GCF_001577835.2 Coturnix japonica | reverse complement strand
GGGGTAGGTATGGGTTGGTTTGGGGGGGGATATGGGGTGATTATAGGGGCTATTATGGGGTGGCTATATGGGTTGTTATGGGGTGGCTCTATGGGGTGTTATGGGGTGGCTATGGGCTGTTATGGGGTGGCTATGGGGTGTTATGGGCTGTTATGGGGTGCTATGGGGTGGCTCTATGGGATGTTATGGGGTGTTATGGGGTGGCTATGGGGTGCTATGGGGTGGCTCTATGGGTTATTATGGGCTGTTATGGGGTGGCTCTATGGGTTGTTATGGGGTGGCTATGGGGTGTTATGGGCTGTTATGGGCTGCTATGGGGTGGCTCTATGGGCTGTTATGGGGTGGCTCTATGGGGTGTTATGGGGTGGCTATGGGGTGTTATGGGGTGGCTCTATGGGCTGTTATGGGGTGGCTATGGATTGTTATGGGGTGTCTCTATGGGCTGTTATGGGGTGCTATGGGGTGGCTCTATGGGCTGTTATGGGGTGGTTATAGGGTGCTATCGGGTGGCTATGGGGAGTTATGGGATGTGGGGTGGCTATGGGCTGCTATGGGGTGGCTCTATGGGTTATTATGGGTTGTTATGGGGTGGCTCTATGGGTTGTTATGGGGTGGCTCTATGGGGTGTTATGGGGTGGTTATAGGGTGTTATGGGGTGGCTATGGGGAGTTATGGGATGTGGGGTGGCTATGGGGAGCTATGGGGTGGTTATGGGGTGGCTGTATGGGGTGGTTATGGGGTGGCTATGGGCTGTTATGGGGTGGCTCTATGGGGTGCTATGGGGTGGCTCTATGGGCTGTTATGGGGTGGTTATAGGGTGCTATGGGGTGGCTATGGGGAGCTATGGGGTGGCTATGGGGTGATTATAGGGGCTATTATGGGGTGGCTATATGGGTTGTTATGGGGTGGCTCTATGGGGTGGCTCTATGGGGTGTTATGGGGTGGCTATGGGCTGCTATGGGGTGGTTATATGGGCTGTTATGGGGTGGCTATGGGTTGTTGTGGGGTGGTTCTATGGGGTGTTATGGGGTGGCTATGGGGTGTTATGGGCTGTTATGGGGTGCTATGGGTG
>NW_015440114.1:9597-25543 GCF_001577835.2 Coturnix japonica | reverse complement strand
CTCGAGTACTCAGATACGCTTCCTCGAGGGCATACCCACCAGTTTGCGCTCCCGAATGATTAAACCCCCAGCAAGGCTGTGTGGACCCCAGTGGACCTCCGCTCGACCGACAGACCCAGAATCCCGGGAGATAGTACGCCTTCCAGTGACTGGCTTTTTCTTGCACACATATATAAATCGCCCAGACACCGAACCTATCCCATTGCCCAGAGTTTCGAAAATTTACCCCACCTGCTAGACGACTAAGAGGAGTGCCCGGAAGAAACCGCCTAATTATACCAGCGCCCAGCCCTCCATTTGCCCCAGACCGCTCAGAGCCCCACAGATCCCTCTGGCCCGTCCAGCGCCATCTATGAAAACCCCCAACCCCCATAGCTCCCCGATTCCCCTATAGCCCCGCAGACCGCATAGCCCCCGGATCGCGGAGATATTATCCTTATTTGCATTCTCCCTGCGAAATCCTGTGATACCCTCCCAGGCCCGGGCCCCATAGCCCCACATTCCCTCTACTGTGCACTCCCAGCCACCTCCATAAAAACCAACGTGCTTCCGGCCCATTCTCTCTCCCCAACCCTTCCTGTTTTTCCCCAATTACCTGAGATCTCCGTTTTTTTTTTTTTTTTCTAATTTTTCTCTTTTCTCTGATGTCCTCATTTGTACCCTTGATTATATTCCTCAATGTCCGCGCCAAATATCTTTCTCTTATTCTCTATATATCCCCCCTTATTTTTTCCAGATTACCGTGTTTGAGAGGGATGTACCCATCATGCCCCTTATACCGCCATTTAATCCCCTCCCTATCTCTCGCCTATCTATCTTTTAACAATCCCACGATTGCTTCCACCCACCTCCCAAAGACCCAGGGCGACACGAGTTAATAGAGCCGCTATGTTGGCATGAAACACTCCAGATTGGTCGAGCTATTTGCCCCCAACTACTTTTCACTTCTAAGAACAGTGGTTTGCTCCTGGTCATGTTGTCCTCTGCAAATGCACTCTCTCAGTGGCGAGTTGATTAATGTTTGGCCAGTCTCGGAGCTCGCCCCGCACCAAAAGGACAAGCGGAAGACTATCCATCCTTTATTTTCAAAGGCTCTGCATCGGACACTGACGCTGTGCTAATCTATAGGTTGTGCAGCACGTTGGAGGTGCAAGGGGCCCTGCACGGCCAAGCCCTCAGAGCCAGCGCAGCAGCAGCAGGGGATTTTGCTTCCCTGAGCAACACACGTTAACCACAGCCTTGAAAACCCCATCCCCATCCCATCCCCATTCCGCATCCTCCATCCGCAATGCCGCCATCCCCATCCGCATCCCATCCCATCCCATCCCATCCCATTCCATCCCATCCCAAAAAATAAAAATACCCATCGCCATCCCATCCATCCCATCCCATCCCATCCCATACTCACTACCACATCCCATCGACGCATCACAAACAAAAAAAATTCCACCTATCCCGCATCCTTTCCTTCGCCATCCTCATCCTATCCCCCATCCCCATGCCCTATGATCCCCATCCCTGCCCCCATCCCGCATAGCCCATCCTTAATCCCATCCCCTTTCTTATCGTTCCATCGCTTCATCCCCATAATTTCCTATCCCCATCCCCATCCCTTCACATTCGCCCATCCCATCCCCTCCCGCAGTCCCTAATCCCTCCCTTCCATCCCCCATCCCATCCCAATCCTCTCATCTCCATCCCCATCTCCATCCTCTATCCCCATCTCGATCCCCATCCATCCCCCATCCCATCCACGGCCCATCCCATCCCACCCCATCCCATCCTCATTCCCATCCCAGTTCCCATCCTCATTCCGGTCCCATCCCCATCCCCATGCCCAGATTCCCCCCCCATCCGCCATCCCCATCCCCATCCATCCCCCATCCCATCCCATCCCATCCCCATAGACATCCCATCCCGAGTGCACCTCCCGCATCCCATCGCCATCCCATCCCATCCCCATCCCCACGCATTCCTTAACTGGTGACCATACATAGCGGTCAGTGAGAGCAGCACCTGTTCATCCTCACTTGATGGAGAAATACCCCATCCCCATCCTTCATGCCCCATCCCAATGCCCCGACTCCCCCCCCCCATCCCATCCCCACTCCCACTCCCCTATCACCAATCGAGCCGCCTATGCAATAACCACATATCCCGCATTACCGCCATAGGGCATCCGCCAATCCTCATTACACATACCTTCACAAGATTCGCACATATTACCCCATCCCCATTCACTCCATCCCTCCATCCCATCCCTCCAGGTGCTCCCATCCCTGCGCATACTACCTCTAGTTCCTCCGTTCATTCCCCCAACAATCTCGCATATCCGTCTGTAGTCATCATATCACCATGCCTCCATGCCGCATCCCACAAAATCATTCCCCCTTAGGCAAGTCTCTCAATGGACAGCTGTTTTCATAACTAGTCCCTATCGCCCATCACAGCATCCCATCCCATCGCCCATGCCCCATCCCCAATCCTCCTACTCCCGCATCCCTCGATTGATCCCATCTCATACCATTTTCTCTCCATACTTCCACTCCCTGGTCTCCACTTTATTGTTTGCTTCCCTTTCGTCTGCACATTTCTGAGAGAAGACAATCTACATCTTTAGTGAGTCCAGAGATTCCCATTATCTGCTCACCTCTATCTTTTCTATTCTTACTCCTTTATGGGTCCACCCAGGCGCGGCGGGAGAGTCGCGAGTGGAAGGTCCAATCGGGGCGCATCCGCCATCCCATGCCGCGAGTGGGCGGAGTGGCCGCCAGGCGCGGATGCGGGAGGCCCCAATTCCCATTCCCTGCGCAATCACCGCCCATCCCCATCCTGCCATCCCATGCACCCATTCCTTGCACACTCCTATCCCCATCCATCCCCAATCTCTTTCCCCACTAGCTGGTCCATCAACGCCTATTCCCTATGCTCGGATTTGCCCCCATGCACTCTCATATTCATCTCACCCTGATCAGCACAATCCATCCGCCAACGGCACCGCCCATATGCAGTACCCGTCAATGCTGTCCCAAGCCAAGAGTAAGGTTTAATCCATCCACACCCAATACTACCAACCCGCAACCATATTCCCCCATCCCTCCCATGTGTCACTCCCATCGTCCATACAAACATTACCATATCCTGTCAGTCATGTGCCACTCCCATTCCCATTCGCTCCTAGTTCTCCAATACTCATCCTTCCTTCACCTCTAATTTTTCTTTCCCTCGATCCTAAGCCCCTCGTTCACAACCTGAGTTTCACAAATCCCAATTTCCTCCCCTTTAGCGTCCATCATCCTTTAGCTTCCGGTCATCCGCCTAATGTAATCCATCCTCCATCCTCCATCCTCAATACGCCTGAACACACCATAATGCCTAATACAAAGTTAGCCATCGCACATACAGGTGAACCATCACCTACATTCTCATCTAGACACTATCCAACCTCCGTCATTGATGCACACCAATTTGCTCGAACGCTTCCGCCATGGACCTCCGTGAGTTCCCCCTGTCCACTCCCTTTCCCTTCCCTCCTCATCCGCTACAAACCGCATCAAACCATCTAAATCACCGTCCCCATTCACGGCATCCTTTTCCATACCAATCCACATAACCCAAGTCTAGGTTCTAGCCACTCAACCCTCCATCCGCCATCGAGCCCATCTCCCCCCATCCCCATCCCATACCGCCATCCCCATCCCATTCCCATCCCCCATCCATCCCCGATCCCCATCCCATCCCATTCCATCACCCATCGGTCCCAATAACCGCATCCAAGAGCGAGAGTGCCCTCCCCCATCCCCATAGGCCGCATACACCTCAATCGCCCATGCCCCAAATGAACCACAGTACACCTCCGAGTCAAACCCCATTTGTGCCCTTAGCTCCTTTGCGCATCCCACATCCCATGCCCATTCCCATTTCCGCCATCCTCATCCTCATGGTTCCGCATACTCATCCGCATTGCCATCCTCTCTTCCCATCCCCATCTGCTTTTCCACAATCCCTAGTTCCACCTATCCCACTCACCTGCCACGTTCCGCCATCCCTATCCCCGTCCGCTTTCCGCTTCCCCCATCATACCCAATCTCATCCCATTCGCTTCCCCTTCCCCTCAGTTCAATTCGCCAATCCCCATCCGCCATCCCCATCCCGAATGCCGCATCACATCCAGGGATATTTAATCCTATTTTCTTTCCCTATCCCGCTGAATGGCCCATCCCCATAGCTCTTCCATCACTCCTCATTACGCCTCCCATCCTCTCATTCTTGCTCAATCAACCCGAGTTCCTCCTCTAAGCTATCCCCTCCACTCTACAACATTGCCGCATCCCCCATACCCTATTGACACCATGCGCAATTCCACCACCACGTGTCCAGTTACCCATCCCATCCCCATCTCCATGCTCAAATATACTCCTCATCCCCCATCCCCCATTCTATCCCATTGTCCCCCATCTTCCATCCTCAATGTGCTCAATGCCTACCATCCCCATACCATGCCAATCCCATCGCACCCTAATCCTCACCTTACGCCATCCAATCCGGCCAATCCCGTCATCCATCCACGAATTCCAATCCTCCATCCCCTATCCTCCTGCACTACCGCAATCAAAGTCGTTCCCATCGTAGATCTCATCCATCTAATCGGCAAAATCCCATCCCAGTACTCCATGCACACCCATTCGCGCATGAACACCCATGCACTCGCAGCCAATTCCCTATCCCATCGCTCCATCCCAGCGACACCAATCTCCGCAGTATCGCGACGATCCTCATCCCATCCCATCCCCAAATCCACATCGACGAACAATAACAGTGCCGATCAATCCCCATATCCAAATCTCTCACGGCCACGAAAAGTCTCCGCATCCCGGCATCCCATCCACAGACTTCGCGTGCGCATTGTCTTCTGCTAGCAAATATCCCATCCCCATCCACCTAGTCCCATCCCATCAGGTTCCATCACCATCGCCCATCACAATCGCTCCCGAGTACACGCCAATATACACATCCCCATAGAGCGCACAAATGCCCACCATGCGCCCATAACGTACACTCCCTTCTCCATATCCTCCATCCGCGATCTCGACACATGCCACCTCACAGCATTACCGCATCACCTCATTCCCCATCCCATCCAATTCCCGTCCCATCGCGCTATCGCGAGCTTACAGGCCCATAAGACACTCAACACAATCCCCATGTCACATCCATTTCGCTTCCATCTTTCACATCGAGAATTGGCTCCGTCTCTCCCATACCACTTCTCCGGGAATCTCCATCCCGATCCCATCCCCATCGCCCATGACACGCACGCATTCACCACCATCCGCATTTCCCGCTAGTCTGCCGCGCCTATCCGCCTTCAATCCCCATGCCCCACGCATTCGTTACCCCATGCCCCATCTCCTGGCCCGCACAGTCGCTCTCACATCCAGTCCGACCGGATTCACTCATCACCCACACTCATTAGCCCCAATACTCCATCCATCCATCCCCATCCCCAATCGCTCATCGACAACTCTCCATCTCTCCTATACCCATGCCCATCTCCCAATCCATCTGCCATCCCACTCTCCACATCATCCCATCCCCATACACCATCCCCATCCCTCATCCCCATAACCCATCCCCATTTGCCATCCTTACACCCCATCCTCATCCCTCATCTCCATCCTATCGGTCCCAGATCCCCATCCGACTTCTCCTATCCCGCTAGCCACTCGAGAGGGCATTCCATCCGCCACGCGCCATACTTCGCATGGCATCATCCCGC
Source organism: Coturnix japonica (assembly GCF_001577835.2). Lineage (NCBI taxonomy): Eukaryota > Metazoa > Chordata > Aves > Galliformes > Phasianidae > Coturnix > Coturnix japonica. The sequence continues at coordinate 19,764 of NW_015440114.1, read as the reverse complement.
CCTATCCCACTTATCCCCATCACAGCTCATACATTTTCGCCATATGGACGCATCCCCCCACCCATCTGATGCCTCCCCTTTTTATGTGATCATTCCTTATCTGCCCTCCCATCCCACTTCTCCCACTCCTCCATTACCGTCTATTCCGCCATGGCCGCACATTCTTTCTATTCCCCATCGTCTACTCTATTTTTGCCATAGTCCATTCCCACGTCATCGGCAGCTTCCATTTGAGAGTTCCGCCTAACTTACTCGCTTAGTTCTACCTCCTCATAGCTACGCTCTTCGTCGTAACTCGTACAATCATATCCCTCGTCCCTATCCCGGACTCCACCCCATCGCCCATGGCCTCCATTCCATAAATCAGACTCCTCGGAACAGTGCCGCCCTAGCGCAGTCAATAACACCTCCTACGCACGGATGGCCCCGCGTCCCGGAATGAGCCATGAATACACCATCTTGACAGCGCCTTCATAGCCATCCACATTCCCACTCTATAAATACGGGGCGCCACCCTCATCCCCATTATCTCCGGATCTATCCCGCAATGCCGCCACCCATCCTCATGTCGCCCCCGCATATTCACCGCATCACCCATATATCGGCCATCCCACTCCCATTCCACCAATAAACAGAAATACCCACACATGCGCGGACGCCGAATCACACACATCGGGCACAATCTCCGCGGCATTCGTCACCCAATCCATAGCGATCCCGCGATAACTAAGTGGTCTCTTCTGATTCCGCGCGACACAATCCGCACACTAGATAAGCGCGGAGATCATGCGTGATTTATTTTAGCGAGTGCCATCCTCCGCCACTTACCTGAGGTGTAACTTAACGCAACTTGGGCGTCAGACGTGTGAGCAGAGGCAGCACGACACGGCGGGGAGAGTCACCAAATACACTCACTCAGACCAACACTTGAAGAAGATTTGGCAGAATTCCGCATCGGCCACACAAACACACCAGCCGCTAAGTCCCTACATAGTGCACCGTATGCGCTAGCGGTGCTCAGGGCAGACTGTAGAACCCCTAGTGCCCACCGGTCGCGCGCTATTTGGCAGTAGCTATGTGGGACACCTCAGTTGTCATCAGCGTTTACTAAGTCTACAACTCACACCACTACCCGCATCTGTAATCCGAGGTCCACGAAATTACCAGTTGACTCCAACGCGATAAGATTGTCAACCCGGTCTACGTCACCGAGTTCCGCTTTCTGAATGCCCGCTGCGCTCTTAGCTCACATCACCTACGACCGCCCGGCCCCCATATTGACAGAAAACATCACCTGCTCCACGAGATTCACGAGTGTTTATTTCTCGCCCTCCATTGGTGCTTAACACTCAAAATGAATCTATCACTAGTCACGGCTCACTGTCGCCATACCTTCCCGGTGTTATGATGGTATCCTCGGCATGACAACGTCCTACACAACTTACCCGCTCGCGCCGACGACAGGGGTTTACAGCGATGCTCCTGTTCGAGTGTGTTGAACCGATTCCCGTGAAGACGGCCGCACAGGCGAGATGGTACAGAGCAACAGCACTGCAGCCAAGCAGCTGAAGTGTATTCACCACACTTACAATCTTGGCGTCTCCGACTTACCCTCCCTCAGACCATAAGATTTATGACCCCAGCATATTCTTCCAAACGGACCTGATATCCAATTGCGCTTCTTCGCGTTGCGTAGCGGTGAAGTGTTCTACGGACATGCAGCTGACAGTTCGGAGCTGTGGTGAACCACTCTTGGCTGGTAATCGCCTTGCAATGGCCGAGACTACAGCTAGAATGCCGAGTTCCATCACTCAGACGCCATGAGGAGTGTACCGCCGCACTGCGCAGCCCCGATCGGTTGGAAGGAATCTCACATTAAATTCCTACACATGAATCCCACACCTTCCACCTTGCCCACCCAGTATCGCTACACATATGCCCTACAGCAAATACGGTAGAGCCGCCTTCTCATACCGCCACCACAGATCGTTACCATTACTGCTTAGCCAACGACCGCTGCATAGCTCCTCTATGATGCACGCATAGCTTCCCAGATCCCACCACTAACGCAACCCATCTAAGAGAACCAATCTCTATTAGCCCCACCTTAGTACCTCCGCTCTGTATACCTCTACACGATTCTGCGTCACATATACCTCACAGATTTCGTATGGTTCAGCTCTCACTGTATCATACACCTTTCATCAATAGTGTGTGTTTACTTGACAGATTGTTATACCGTTGCATGACACACTTACACTCTAAACTACAATTATCAGTCTTATTGAAAGGTAATCCGCCTTAGTGGTAACACATGCAGACCGACTCCTATAACACCGCACATGACCTCAACTGAGCCGAGTGGTACCGCATAAGATCCTCAGATTCTTCCATGAGAACCGCCACAGGCCCGCCTCATAACCCCAATCCAGTAGCCTTTTCTCTCGAGTGCCACAACTCCTTAGACCTGCCCCATAGCCTCCACAGATTATCAGAGCACTCTCTATACACCCTATCAGAGGTCGGCACCATTACTATTGGATCCCATTATCAGTAAAGGCAATTGAGCCGGGCGCAGCAAGACACAGTTCATAGGAGTACTTGGATAGTTGATTTGAACTAACACACACAGACGCACGGCCTATTATTCGCAACCACACACAGCACCCGCCCTCCCACCTCGCCCCACCGAGCGGACCTCCATAAATCCTCTAGACGCCACATAAACCCCCAAGATCCCGATAACCCACGAAACCCTCACTGCCCAGAAGACCCACATAAGCCCCGTGACACCTATATACATCACAGACCGTCCCCACTGGCCCAGAAACCCGTCATATACTTCCGCAGAACCCACCATAGTCCGCAAGCCCCACATAGCTCCTCAAGACACACCACGCATAACCCCCAGATCCCATAACCGCACAGACCCTCACATACCCATAGAGACAACACCATAGCCGCCCAGAAACCCATGCCACCCAATAGCCCCAGATCCCAAACCCTACAGCGCCCCATAATCCAACAGACGCCCCACTGCCCGCCCGCGGCCATAGCCCCCAGAGACCCATAAGCCTGCGACAGACCACCATAGCCTCCAGACTCATAAGCCTCTGCAGATCTCCGCATAGCCGCCATAGCGCGCCATACTCCCAAGACGCCCTCGCATAACCAGCCCACAATGACGCCAATAACCCAGCAGACCCCCACTGCCCCAGACCCGCATAGCCTCGACAGACCCGCATAAGCCCTCCAGATCCCCATAGCCCCGCATACGCCCTCATAAGCTCAACCAGAACCCGCCATAAACCCCAGATCCGCAGTAACCCACAGCCCCCATAAATCGCCTACAGAGCGCCGCGCACTGCCCCCAGACTGCCATAGCCAGCCAGAAGGAGCACATAGTCTCCAGATTCCATCAGCCCCATAAGCCCCCATAGCTCCCGACGCCATAACCCCCAGATCCCCTAACCCACAGCCCCATAAACGCCTACAGACGCATCACTGCTCCGCCAGACCATAGCCCCCAGAAGACCGCGCATAGCCCCCAGGCCCTAAACGCCTCCAAGATCCGCATACCCAACAGACCCGCATGACCTCTCCCGATCCGTCATAGCCCCACAGCAAGAGACCAATAGGCGCCCATAGGCTAGACCCGCATAACCCCAGATCCCATAACCACACAGCTCGCCATAACCACAGAACCCCCACTGCCGAGGGACCCCATAAATCCAGAACCACATAACGCCCTGACCCATAACCCACAGACCCTCATCTGCCGGGACGGCTGCCATAACTCCCAGCCCTATCAACCTCCAGACACCCATGGCCCCCAGCCCCATTTGCCGCGCCGAGGAACCATAGCTCCCAGACCCCATTAACCCCCAGTCCCATAACCACACACAGATCCCGCTGCCGTCCTCGCCCATACGATAGGCCCCCGACCCATAGCTCGTCCGATCCACATAGCCCCACAGCTCCAGAGAGCCCCACTGCCCAGGAGGGCCCCATAAAACTCCCGCAGATCCCGCATAGCCCCCAGTCCGCTGACCCCTAGCCCACCAGCTGGCCGCCACGCGACCCCCATAACCATAAGACCCTCCAACTGCCCAGAGACGCCATAGCCGCCGCTGGCCACACAGCTCCCAGACCCCCACTGCCCAGGGACCCCATAGCCTTGCCCAGACCCCATAACCGCCCCGCAGCCCCATAGCTTGCCAGACACCCAATAGGCTTGCCAGACCCCTACTGCCCAGAGACCCGACATAAACCCCCCCAGCCCCCATAAACCACAGACCCTCACTGTCCAGAGAAAAACGTCCCCAGACTCATAGTTCCCAGCCCCCATAGCCTCCAGATCCCATAAGTCCCCCAACCCCTAATAGCCCAGACCCCCCCAGCCCCATAGCTGCCAACTCCCATCTCACCCAGACCTCATTGATCCAGACCCCCATAGCTGAGATACCCCCATAAGCCCCCGCATAGCCCCAGGCCCCGCGCCATTAACACACCAATAAGCTTCCAGACCCCCATGCTCCCGAACCCACTGCCAGGAGACCCATAACCCCCAGCCCCATAAACACCACAGACCCCTCAACTTGCCAGAGACCGCCATAACTCCCAGACCCGCCATAGTCCCCAGCCCCCATAGGACCTCCAGACGTTCCATAGTCCCCCACTGCTATACAGCCCGCCAGACTCCCCTCCGCCCCCATCAGCTTCCCAACTCCACATCCCCCACGACCCCAATTGAAATCCACAGGCCCCCATGCCCCACGACCCATAGGCGCCTGAGAGCCCGCATAGCCGCAGGCCCCATACCGCCAAACCATAACTCCCAGCCCTCCACTGCCCAGAGAACCCCGCATAACTGCCCAGACCCCCATAGCTCCAGATCCATAGTCACCGAACCCGCTATAGCCCGCCAGCCCGCCCCGCAGCTGCGCCCATAATCTCCCAAAACATAGCCCCCCCCCATAGCTCCCAACTCCCACAGCCCCCAGAACCCCCATTGATCCCAGACCCCCATAGCCGCTGAGTACCACTAGCCCGCCAGGCCCCCATAACCACCAGACCCCATAGCCCCCCACTGCCCAGAGACCCCATAGACGCCCCAGCCCCCAATATCCTCGGCAAGGCCCCATAATCCAGCCCCCCGCAATTTCCCCAATCCCCAACACGAGTGAGCCCCCCAACCCTGACCCCTAGAAAATTGGATCAATGTCTGTGGGGTGGATGTGGGGCTGATGTTCCCCCCACCGCATTAACCCCCCAGCCCTGAAAGCGGGTGCTGGGTGCTGTGCTGGCCCAAAACCCTGCACCCAGTTTCCTATGGAGCCGCCCTGAGGGAGCATGCGTGGGGTCAAGTTTCTTCTTGGGGGGCGGATTTGGGGCGTTACTGGGGTCGGTGAGTGTTGGGGCAACTGGGGGGGGGATGGGGACGGGGGGGGTTAACAATGGGGGTTTGGTGGGCATTGGGTCTTTGGGTTACAAAGGGGTTGTTGGCATTGGGGTCTGGGGGCACAGTGGGGTTGTTGGCATTGGGTTCCATTGGGGTTGTTGCATTGGGGGCAAGCAGTGGGGTTGTTGGCATTGGGTTGCCATTGGGGTTGTTGCATGGGGGCGACAATGGGGTTGTTGGCATTGCGGTTGCATTGGGGTTGTTGTATTGGGGGCACATATGGGGTTTGATGGCAATTGGGTTAAGCAATGGGGGTTTGTTTGGCATTGGGTTCGCATTTGGGTTGAATGGCATTGGGTTCCAATTGGGGTTGTTGGCATTGGTTCCATTGGGGTTGAATGGCATTGGGTTTCCATTGGGGTTGTTGGCATTGGGTTCCAGTTAGGGGTTGTTGGCATTGGTTTCCATTGGCGGTTGTTGGCATTGGGGTCTGGGGGCACAATGGGGGTTGTTGGCAATTGGGGTCTGGGGGCACAATGGGGTTGATGGCATTGGGTTGTCCCATTGGGTTGTTGGGCATTGGGGTCCTGGGGGCCAACAATGGGTTATTGGGCATTGGGTTTCACCATTGGGGTCTGGGGGCGCGTGCCTTTCAGGGCTCTGCCATCTGCTCATGCGTCACCCTTGGGCATCTCGGAGGGGCTCCAATTGATGCTGGCGATTATGCTGGCAGGTGAGGATTGGGACCGGCGCATTGGGCGGGGGGCTATGGGGGGGCTATGGGGTGGGAGCATTGGGTCCAACTGTGTGCCCCCCATAGGAGGGATGGGTTTAGGGTGGGCCCCGTGTCCCCTATATCCGCTGTGCCAGCCTGCTGGTGTGGCCAAGTTTGCGGCCCCGTCCCCCCCAATCCGCAAGAGAAAGGCCGCATCGTCGTCCTCCTCCATCGTCAATCGCGCGCCATACAATGGTAGAGACGCCGCACCCCATATCCCCGTTATATATGGGACCCTGTGTTAACTTGGGGTCTCTGAGATATCCCCCCCCCCTATTTCAAGGCCCCATGAGCCCAACCTATGGCACAACCTGGATGAGGTGATGCCGCTCCGGCGGGGTGTGTGATGGAAGGCTGCAGGTCAATCACCAAGCCGCCATCTATGGAAGGGTGGTCCACTGGTGCCAATGAGAGCCGTGATGGAGGACCTTGGTGGTGAGGGTGGGGGGATATGGGGTGATATGGGGGGATGGGGGTAAGGATGGGGGGGGATATCGGGGTGGAGATGGGGGACTATGGGGGTGAGGATGGGGGGGATATGGGGGGATATGGGGGTGAGGAATGGGAGGATGTGGGGTGGGGATGGGGGGGATGGGGGGGGATATGGGGGTGAGGATGGGGGGGATATGGGGGGGGATATATGGTGGTGGGGATGGGGGGGATAGTGGTGATACTGGTGTTGAGGATGGGGAATGTGGGGTTGGGATGGGGGATGATGGGGGCTATGGGGTGAGATGGGGGGGATGTGGGGGGGATAATGGGGTGGGATGGGGGGGATATGTGGATGATATGGGGTGAGGATGGGGGGATGTGGGTGGGGGATGGGAAGGATATGGGGGGGATATGGTTGAAGGAATATGGGGTGAGGATGGGGGGGATATGGGGGGGGAAATGGGGGGAAATGAATGGGGGGGATATGGGGGTTTTGAGGATGGGGGGATATATACCCGGGTGAGGAATGGGGGGAATGCTGGGGTGGGGATGGGGGGATATGGGGGGGATATGGGGTGGATGTGGGGTGAGGATGGGGGCGTGGAAATAATGGGGTGATATGGGGCGGTGAGGAATAGGGGGACATGGGGGTGAGGATGGGGGGGATGTGGGGTGAGGATGGGTGGGTGTATGGGGTTGGAAGATGGGGTGGTAGATGTGGGGGACATGGGGTGTTGGGATGGGCGGGATATGGTTGGGGTAGAGATGTGGGACATGGGGGGCCATGGTGTCCCATTTTGGGATCACAGTGATGGGAAGGAGTATGGGGCTTGAGGACATTGGGGTTGTAGTGAGTGGGAGGTTAAATATGGGGGCCGATTTGATCCCACAGCGACAGTGGGTGAGACACTGAAGAAGGAAGACCCAAAGTGCTGGGGGCAAGCATTTGTGAAGCTGAACAGAGGAGGTGAATCAGCAATGAGGCGATACGACCTGACAACAGAAGCCCGAGCCCCGGCCCCTCCAGCACCCAGAAAGATACGAGACCGAGAGACCAAAAAATGCGCTGCAAACCGTGAGTGGGGCCGTGGGGCAGAACCGCCCAAGGGGGGGATGTGGCGTGAAGATGGGATGGATGGGGGGGGGGAAATGGAAGGGGGAAGGGATGGGGAGGGATGGGATGGGATATGGGGAGTGTGTGTATGGGAATGGGGGATGGGGAGGGAGGGAATAGGGGTAGGGGAGGGGATCAGGGTGGGGAGAGGATGGGGATGGGCGAATCAGGGAATGAGATGGGAATAGGATGGAGATTGGGATAGGATTGGGGATGGGGATTGGGGATGGGGATGGATGGAAGATGGGGATGGGGATGGGATGGGGATGGGATGGGTATGGGGATGGGGATGGGGATGGGATGGAGATGGGGATGGGAATGGGATGGGGATGGGGATGGGATGGAGATGGGAAATGGGTTAGTGGGGATGGGATGGGATGGGGGAATGGGGGTGGGATGGGATGGGGAATGGGAATAAGATGGGAAAATGCGGATGGGGATGGGGATAGGATGGGGATGGGAAGGAAAGGGATGGGGATGGGATGGGGATGGGATGGAGATGGGGATGGGGATGGGGATGGGAATGGGGATAGGAATGGGGATGGTGGATTGGGGATAAAGAATGGGAGATGGGGATGGGGATGGGGATGGGAGTGGGGATGGGGATGGGGATGGGGGATAGGGAATGGGGATAGGCATAGGGAATGGTGGATGGGGGATAGGGAATGGGAAATGGGGATGGGGGATAGGGATGGGGTGGGGAGGGGGATGGGATGGGGGTGGGGATGGAATAAAGATGGCGCACACTCACAGAGATGGGAATGGGGATGGGGATGGGATAAGGATGAGGAGAGGAGTTGAAGGGATGGGGTTGGGGATGGGAATAAGGATGGGATGGGGAGGGAGGGAATAGGGATGGGGAATGGGATAGGATGGGAACGGAGGGGGATGGGGATAGGGATGGGGATGGGGATGGGGATGGGAATAGGATGGGGATGGGGATGGGGATGGGGATGGGGATGGGGATAGGATGGGGATGGGGATGGGATGGAGATGGGGATAGGATAGGGATAGGATGGGGATGGGAATAGGATGGAGATGGGGATGGAGATGGGGATGGGGATAGGATGGGGATAGGAATGGGGATGGGATGGGGATGGGGATAAGGATGGGGATAAGGATGGGGATGGAGATGGGGATGGGGCTGTGGGGCTGAGCTCCCCCGCCCCATAGAGGTGGTGAAGGACGCCACGCGGAGATGCTTGAAGTGGTTTACAGAGAAATACGCCGCTTGTATAAACGCCATCGTGGTGCCCATCATCAGCCACCTGCTCTGCATGCCCATGATCTTCGGCTTCCTCTGCAACATCGCCAACGGTGGGCAACGGGACCCCAGACCCAAAACCACACCCTGCTCACCCGCCCCACAGCCCACAGCACAGCCCCATAGACCCCTCTGCAGCCCCATAGACCCCTCTGCAGCCCCACAGCCCACAGCAGAGCCCCACAGACCCCTCTGCAGCCCCACAGACCCCTCTGCAGCCCCATAGATCCCTCTGCAGCCCCACAGACCCCTTTGCAGTCCCACAGACCCCTCTATCCAACCACAGCCTCTAAGATGCAGCCCCATATCCCACATCACAGCCCCACAGACCCCTTTGCAGCCCCATATCCCACAGCACAGCCCCACAGACCCCTCTGCAGCCCTACAGACCCCTCTATCCAACAACAAAGCCCCTAAGATCCAGCCCCACATCCCATAACAGAGCCCCACGGACCCCTTTGCAGACCCACATCCTGCATTGCAGCCCCACATCCCACATCAGAGCCCCATAGACCCCTTTGCAGCCCCACATCCCACATCAGAGCCCCATAGACCCCTTTGCAGCCCCATATCCCACATCACAGCCCCGTAGACCCCTCTGCAGCCCCACAGACCCCCCTATCCAACCCCAAAGCCCCTAAGATGAAGCCCCACATCCCATAACAGAGCCCCATAGACACCTTTGTAGCCCCATATCCCACATCACAGCCCCACAGACCCCTTTGCAGCCCCACATCCCATATCACAGCCCCACACACCCCTTTGCAGCCCTATATCCCATAACACAGCCCCCTTTGCAGCCCCACATCCCATACCATAGCCCCACATCCCTCATCACAGCCCCACAGACCCCCTTACATCCCCCCATCCCACATCAGAGCCCCATAGACCCCTTTGCAGCCCCATATCCCACATCAGAGCCCCATAGACCCCTTTGCAGCCCCATATCCCACATCAGAGCCCCATAGACCCCTTTGCAGCCCCATATCCCACATCAAAGCCCCATAGACCCCTCTGCAGCCCCATATCCCACATCACAGCCCCACAGACCCCTTTGCAGCCCCATATCCCACATCAGAGCCCCACAGACCCCTTTGCAGCCCCATAGACCCCTTTGCAGCCCCATATTCCACATCACAGACCCCTCAGCCCAACCCCAGCTCCCAAACCTCCATCCCCCC
>NW_015440114.1:0-4825 GCF_001577835.2 Coturnix japonica | reverse complement strand
CAGCCCCTCATTTACCCCACAGGACCCCCCCAAACCCCCCCCCCATTTCCTCGTCAGGGCGCTGTCCTACACCCGGCAGTACAATGCCGACATCACCTACGACAACCTTTATATCACCACCTACTTCCGACAGATCGACGCCCGCCGCAAGAAACAGGTGGGGGTCAGAGGGACCCCGAGACCCCAAAGGCCCCACAGACCCCCCTGCAGCCCCACAGCCCATATCACAGCCCCATAGACCCCTCTGCGGCCCCACATCCCACATCACAGCCCCATAGACCCCTCTGCAGCCCCACAGCCCATATCACAGCCCCATAGACCATACCAGAGCCCCACAGCCCACTTCACAGCCCCATAGACCCCTCTGCAGCCCCACAGCCCATATCACAGCCCCATAGACCCCCTTACATCCCCCCATCCCACATCACAGCCCCATAGACCCCTCTGCAGCCCCATAGCAGAGACCCACAGACCCCTTTGCAGCCCCACAGACCCCTCTGCAGCCCCACAGCCCATATCACAGCCCCATAGACCCCTCTGCAGCCCCACAGCAGAGACCCACAGACCCCTTTGCAGCCCCACATCCCATATTACAGCCCCACATCTCACATCACAGCCCCATAGACCCCTTTGAAGCCCCACAGACCCCTTTGCAGCCCTACATCTCACATCACAGCCCCACAGCCCCCTTTGCAGCCCCATATCCCATATCACAGCCCCACAGCCCCCTCTGCAGCCCCACAGCCCCCTTTGCAGCCCCATATCCCATATCACAGCCCCACAGCCCCCTTTGCAGCCCCATAGACCGCTTTGCAGCCCCACACCCCACATCACAGCCCCATAGACCCCTTTACAGCCCCACATCCCATATCACAGCCCCCTTTGCAGCCCCACATCCCACACCCCATCCCCCCATTAACCCTCCATCCCATAGATCCATTCCAATCCTTTCCCCCCCCCATAACCCCATAGAACAAACGGACTCTGCTCCCCCTGCGTCGCGCCGAGCGCCCGACCGTCATCTTCCCACGTCGCATCGCAGTGCAGCCCCAAGAGCTGCAAAGTGTGGTGAGGGGCTGCTGTATTATAGAGCCCCCCCTCAATCCCCCTAACCCGGGCTTTGGAAGAGGCTGGGAGGTTTTGCGAGGGGATTGAGAGAGTGTTTGAGGCGACTTTATGCGAGGGGGTTACGAGGGGCTTGGAGAGTTGAGAGGAGTTCAGGGGGTTGGGGGAGCAGGGGGGCTATGGGGGGCGGCTATGGACGGGGGTCTCTAGGGGTTTAAAGAGGGCGGTGAGAGAGAGCTTGGTGGTTAGAAGGGGTTGAAGGGTTGGGGGGGTTTGGAGGATTTGGGGCGAAGTTATAACGGGGTAGGGTTAAGGAGAGGCTTGGGGAGCGTTGAGAGGCTGGGGTTTGATGAGGGGCTTGAAGGGGGCTTGGGGGGTTTTACAGGGAGTTTATAACGGGATGGCTTGGAGGCAGTTTTGAGAGGGCGGTTGAGAGCGGGGCTATCGGGGGAGGTGAGTTGAAGCACCCAGCCACGATTTTGACAAACCAGAGCGGTTTGGTCTAGGACGGTTAAAGGGGCCTTGGGGAGTTTGGAGGAAGTTGGGCCCGGCTTTGGAAGAGGGAAAGACAACATAATACGCAGGAGAACCCGAGGCTGGGGGGTTGATGAGCGGGTGAAGAGGTTCGGGGATTTGGACGCGGGGTTGGCGGAAAATATGAGAGGGGTCTAGGAGGTACTTGGAGGAGAGATCTTGAAGAGGGGTTTGGGGAGGCTTTTGGAGGGGTGGGGTTTTGGTGGGGGATTTGAGAGAGGCTTGGAGGGTTAGGGAGGCTTAGCGAGGCTTTGGAGGGGGTGGGGGGGATTTTTGGAGGGGAGTTCGGGGTGTTGAGGGGTTTTGAGCAGGGCTTGCAAGGGGGATCTAGGGGACATAACACGCTACCTCACAGCTACACAACAACACCACTAGGAGCGACAAAGCGCCATACAACCTTAAGGCGGTCTTCTGGCAAGCGCGTCGTCTGCCGAGCGAACTTGGGGTGGAGCGGGATTTGGGGGGACAGAAACAAACCCAACCAAATTACTCCGGAGACACAAAAGTACCACCTACACATCAGAAAAGACCGACACGACGGAACAATCCCTTCAGACCAGAACAGGACCCGCCAGTCAACCTTTCGCGAAAGAAACGCGACATTAGGGGGACAACCCAAAAACAGATTATGGAAGCGGTATTATGGGGAGTGTTAGAGGGTAAGGGGGGCTTGGGAGGGTTTGGAGGGCTGGGGGTTGAGAGGGGCTTAGAATGTAGGTTGGGGGTTTTGAAGGGAGGTCTTGAAGGCGCGGGCTTGGAACCCAATGTAGCCGACGCTTTGAGGGCTCTCGACGGGGCGGGTAACTGCACACCCAACCACCACCCCACCCACCAATTGCAGACCCCCCCCCCTCACCAAAAGTTGTGAGTGTCTCCGCTCAACTCTCCGACGAAACTATTGAGGGACCCCACCAGTGTCGCAGCAGCCGAGCACATCAAACCATCCCCCAATGCACACAAATACCACACGAGACCAGATGGTGAGACACACTACACATCCCAACTAATAAGAAGGAGAAGCGGACGAGCAGAAAACGACACATCGCCACCGGGATCAGACATACGTTCGCCCGAACACGACCAACCAATCACCACCAATCCCAACCAAAGTAAATCCAACAACCTTAAGCCACACACCTAAAATATCCCCCAAATGCCCAGCTCAGCAACTACCTGAGACAAAATAAGGATCCCGGCTCCTCCACACTATCGAGAGACCAACACAGGAAAACGCTAATTGCACAGAAGAGCAAATCCTACAACATTTGCGACCCCACCCAATGATGAAACGCTCAAACTCTGATCAAAGCTTCGTCAACACGCAGACACCAATGGAGCAACAGGGGGGGATTGCACTCCAGCATCTCCAGCACCTGCAAAGCAGCCAGGCTGAACAGAGAAGCCCCCAGAACCATTGATACGGACCCCCCACCCCTATATATAAGCAGGGTTCGGGTTGGGGGGCTGTGGGGTCATTGGCACGGTTGGAGGGGTTCTTAGAGAAGCTTTGGAGAGGGGAATTGAGAAGGGGCTTGGGGGATGTTAGAGAGGTTTTGGAGGAGGAGATTAAGAGGGGTTTGGGGGGCGGTCTTACCTAGAGGGACTCTTTGGATGGGAGCTCCTGCTGGGGGGGTTTTGGAGCGGTGTTGGGAGGTTGGTGGGCGTTTAGAGAAGGGCTTTTGCGGGCGTGAATGCAAGGGCATATGATGAAGAGTTGGGGGTTTGAAGGGTGTTGGGAAGGGAGATATAGAAGAAAAAGTTGAGAGGGGTTATGGAGAGGAGTATTGCAGGGAGTCTTAGGGGGGTGGGGATTTGAGGGCGCTACTGGGGTTTGGAGAGAATTTGAAGGCAGAGTTGGGATGGTTGGGGCTTATTGAGAGGAACCGGTAGGGGTTTGGGGGGGTTTGATGCAGGGGCTGCAAGAGGGGTTAAGGGCGGCGGTTTGAGGGAATCTTGGGGGGCTTTAGGAGGGAGGTTATAAGGGGTGACGGGTTTTGGAGGGGTTTGGAGAGCGCATTGGAGGGGTCTATTAGAGCAGGTTTCTTGAAGGCGGATTGGGTCGACGCGTCCTTGGAGAGGGTGGATTGAGAGGCGACGGAGCTTTACGGGGATGCGGTTGAGGAATGTGGTTTTGGACGGGAGGTCCTCGTGAAGGAGTTTTGGAGGGGAAATATATGAGGTTTTGAGGAGGTCTTAGGAGGGCTTTGGGGGGAGCTGGGCTGGTTTTGGTGGGGTTGAGAGGGGCTTTGGGGGCTTTGGAGGTTGGAGGGCCTTGGGGGGTTATTGAGGGGAGTTTGGAGGGGGTTTGGGGCATTCTGAGGGGAGGGCCTTGAGGGGAGGTCTTGGAGAGTTTGAAGGAGCTGGGGGGTTTTGGAGGGGTTGGACGTTATGGTGGGGGTTTGGAGGGCATTGGGGTTTGATTGAGGGGCTTGAAGGGAGTGGGGGTTTGTGAAGGGGCGGTTGAGAGGGCTTGGGGGTGAGGGGGTTTTGGATGGGGTTGGGGGTTGAGGTGTTGGGGTTTTAGAGGAGTTCTAGAGGGGGTTTGAGGGGTTTGGGGGGTTGTAAGGGGTGTGGGGGTTGGAGGGTTTGGGGCAGTTTGGAGCGGGTTAAAGGGGCGTTTGGGGGGTTGTATGAGGGCTTGAAGGGACGTTTGGAGGTGGTTAAGGCGGTCTTCGGGGGCGGTCTTAGGGGGACTTTGGAGGAACATTGGGACGGCTTTGGAGGGGGGTTGGGAAGGTTTGGTGGGGGTTTGGAGGGGTTGGGCAGTTGATGAGGGTTGCAGGGGGTTGGGGGGTCATTGGAGGGGGTTGTAGAGGGCTTGGGGGCGATTGAGGGAGGTTTGGAGGGCGTTGGGGGATTGGGGGGGGGATGAGCGTTTTGGGATGGGTTTGCCGAGGCGGGGTCTTTTTAGGCGGGTTTTAGAGGGTTGACGAGGGGCTTGGGGGTAAGGGGGGTTTTGGGGGTTAGGAGTTCGGGGGGGTTGGGGTTTGAGGGGGTGGAGGGGGTTCGGGGGTTGGAGGTCTTTAGGGGCTTTGAAGCGGGGTCGGTTGGGGTGTGGTTGGAGGTTTGGGCAGTTTGAGACGGGTATAAGGGGGTATTGTGGGTGTTTGAGAGCGGCTCTGAAGGGGTTGGGACGGGTTTGGAGGGCTGGCTCTTAGGGGGCTTTGGGAGATTTTCGCGAGGGTCTGAGAGGGACTTGGGGCGCGGGGTTGAGGGGGCTTTGAGT
>NW_015440113.1:22857-25752 GCF_001577835.2 Coturnix japonica | reverse complement strand
AGATTTTATGGGTGGGTCATGGGGTCTATGGGGCTGGGGTATGGGGCTCTATGGGCTGGGATCATGGGTCTTATGGTCTGGGGTCATGGGGTCTCTATGGGCTGGGGTAATGGGGCTCTATTGGGTTGGGTAATGGATTCTATGGGGCTGGGTCAATGGGGGCTCTATGGGGCTGGGGTCAATGGGATCTCTATGGGGCTGGGGTCAATGGGGCTCTATGGGGCTGGGGTCAATGGGGTCTCTATGGGGCTGGGGTCAATGGGGCTCTATGGCGGGTGGGGGTAATGGGTCCTTATGGGATTGGGGTAATGGGAGGCTCCTTATGGGGCTGGGGTCAATGGGGGTGCTTATGGGGCTGGGTAATGGATCTCTATGGGGCTGGGGTCAATGGGGTCTATTGGGGGCTGGGGTCAATGGGGTCTCTATGGGGCTGGGGTCAATGGGGGCTCTATGGGGCTGGGGTCAAATGGGTCTCTATGGGGCTGGGGTCAATGGGGCTCTATGGGGCTGGGGTCAATGGGGTCTCTATGGGGCTGGGGTCAATGGGGCTCTATGGGGCTGGGGTCAATGGGATTCTATGGGGCCTGGGTCATGGGGCCTCTATGGGTCTGGGGTCATGGGCTTAATGGGGCTTGGGGTCATGGGGTCTTCTATGGGGCTGGGGTCAATGGGGCTCTATGGGGCTGGGGTCAAATGGGGCTCTATGGGGCTGGGTAATGGGTCTCTAATGGGGGGGGTCAAATGGGGGTCTATGGGCTGGGTAATGGGGCTTATGGGGCTGGGTTAATGGGGCTTATGGGGCTGGGGTCATGGGGTCTCTATGGGGCCTGGGGTTCTATGGGTCAATGAGTTTTTAGGGGTTCCCTATGGGGTCTATGGGGTCCTTTGGGGGTCCCTATGGGGTTTATGGGGTCCCTATGGGGTTTATAGGGTCCCTATGTGGTTTATAGGGCCCCTATGGGGTTTGTGGGGTTTATAGGGTCCCTATGGGATCTATGGGTCCCTATGGGTTTTATAGGGTCCCTATGGGGTTTATAGGGTCCCTATGGGGTTTATAGGGTCCCTATGGGGTTTGTGGGGTTTATAGGGTCCCTATGGGGTTTATGGGGTTTATAGGGTCCCTATGGGCTCTATGGGTCCCTATGGGGTTTATGGGGTCCCTATGGTGTTTATAGGGTCCCTATAGGATCTATGGGTCCCTATAGGATCTATGGGTCCCTATGGTGTTTATAGGGTCCGTATGGGATCTATGGGTCCCTATGGGGTTTATAGGGTCCCTATGGGGTTTATAGGGTCCCTATAGGATCTATGGGTCTCTATGGGTCCCTATGGGGTTTATAGGGTCCCTATGGGGTTTATGGGGTCCCTATGGGATCTATGTGTCCCTATGGTGTTTATAGGGTCCCTATGGGATCTATGGGTCCCTATGGGGTTTATAGGGTCCCTATGGGGTTTATAGGGTCCCTATGGGGTTTGTGGGGTTTATAGGGTCCCTATGGGATCTATGGGTCCCTATGGGGTTTATAGGGTCCCTATGGGATCTATGGGTCCCTATGGGGTTTATAGGGTCCCTATGGGGTTTATGGGGTCCCTATAGGATCTATGGGTCTCTATGGGGTTTATAGGGTCCCTATGGGGTTTGTAGGGTCCCTATGGGCTCAATGTGTCCCTATGGAGTTTGTGGGATCCTTATGGGGTTTGTGGGGTCCCTATGGGATCTATGGGTCCCTATGGGGTCTATGGGGTTTATGGGGTCCTTATGGGGTCCCTATGGGATCTATGGGTCCCTATGGGGTTTGTGGGGTTTATAGGGTCCCTATGGGGTTTATAGGGTCCCTATGGGGTTTATAGGGTCCCTATGGGATCTATGGGTCCCTATGGGGTTTATAGGGTCCCTATGGGATCTATGGGTCCCTATGGTGTTTATATGGTCCCTATGGGATTTATAGGGCCCCTATGGGGTTTATAGGGTCCCTATGGGATCTATGGGTCCCTATGGGGTTTATAGGGCCCCTATGGGATCTATGGGTCCCTATGGGATCTATGGGTCCCTATGGGGTTTATATGGTCCCTATGGGGTCTATGGGTCCCTATGGGGTTTATAGGGCCCCTATGGGGTTTATACGGTCCCTATGGGATCTATGGGTCCCTATGGGGTTTATGGGGTCCCTATGGGGTTTATGGGGTCCCTATGGGGTTTATGGGGTTTATGGGGTCCCTATGGGGTTTATGGGGTCCCTATGGGATCTACAGGGTCCCTATAGGATCAATGTGTCCCTATGGGGTTTATAGGGTCCCTATGGGGTTTGTAGGTCCCTATGGGGTCCTTTGGGGGTCCCTATGGGATCTATGGGTCCCTATGGGGTTTGTGGGGTTTATAGGGCCCCTATGGGGTTTATAGGTCCCTATGGTGTTTATAGGGTCCCTATGGGATCTATGGGTCCCTATGGGGTTTATGGGGTCCCTGTGGGGTTTATAGGGTCCCTATGGTGTTTATAGGGTCCCTATAGGCTCCCATGTTGTCCCGTACCCGCGGGGGGTGTCTGGATGTGGGCGCTGGGGGCGCTGTGCTCCCCCCTCCCATAAGCGTTAACGGCGACCACCCGGAACCGGAACCGTCCGTAGGGGGACAATGGGAGGGGGGGGGTCCGGGGCTCCGGGACCGTCAGACGCTCCGAGAACCGGCCGGGCCCGAACAGAGACTCCTCCTCCTCAACAACGAACTCTAATGGGGGGGGGGGCGACAGTGAGACCCCCATAGACACCCATAGAGCCCACCCCCCCCATACACCCCCATAGACCCCCCCATAGACCCCCCCATAGACATCCATAGAACCCCCCCCCATAGACCCATAGAGCCCCTCCTCCTCCTCAACTACGAACTCTAATATGGGG
>NW_015440113.1:19841-20282 GCF_001577835.2 Coturnix japonica | reverse complement strand
ACCCCAATGGGACCCATAAGTGACCCCAAAGTGGCCCTATATGGGATATGGGGATGGGGGACCCCAATGGGACCCCAATGGGACACATAAGTGACCCCAAAGTGACTCTATATGGGATATGGGGATGGGGGACCCCAATGGGACTCCAATGGGACCCTAAAGGGACCCCAATGTGACCCTAAAGGGACCCCTAAGTGACCCCAAATTGTCCCTATATGGGATATGGGGATGGGGGTCCCCAATGGGACCCCAATGGGACCCATAAGTGACCCCAAAGTGGCCCTATATGGGATATGGGGATGGGGGACCCCAATGGGACCCCAATGGGACCCCTAAGTGACCCCAAATGGTGCATAGACCCACAGTGTCCCCATAGACCCATAGTGTCCCCATAGACCCATAGAGTCCCCATAGACCCATAGTGTCCCCATAGACCCATAG
>NW_015440113.1:19323-19681 GCF_001577835.2 Coturnix japonica | reverse complement strand
CCCCATAGACCCATAGTGTCCCCATAGACCCATAGTGTCCCCATAGACCCATAGCATCCCCAAGCCACCCCTATGGGGTCCCCAAGGGGTCCATAGACCCATAGTGTCCCCCATAGACCCATAGCGTCCCTATAGACCCATAGCATCCCCAAGCCACCCCTATGGGGTCCCCAAGGGGTCCATAGACCCATAGCGTCCCCACAGACCCATAGCATCCCCAAGCCATCCCTATGGGGTCCCCAAGGGGCCCATAGACCCATAGGGTTCCCCATAGACCCATAGCGTCCCCAAGCCATCCCTATGGGGTCCATAAGGGGTCCATAGACCCATAGTGTCCCCATAGACCCATAGCGTCCCC
>NW_015440113.1:13136-19138 GCF_001577835.2 Coturnix japonica | reverse complement strand
GTCCCCATAGACCCATAGTGTCCCCATAGACCCATAGCGTCCCCCATAGACCCATAGAGTCCCCATAGACCCATAGAGTCCCCATAGACCCATAGCATCCCCAAGCCATCCCTATGGGGTCCCCAAGGGGTCCATAGACCCATAGTGTCCCCATAGACCCATAGCGTCCCCATAGACCCATAGTGTCCCCATAGACCCATAGTGTCCCCATAGACCCATAGCGTCCCCCATAGACCCATAGTGTCCCCATAGACCCATAGTGTCCCCATAGACCCATAGCGTCCCCCATAGACCCATAGAGTCCCCATAGACCCATAGCATCCCCAAGCCACCCCTATGGGGTCACGGGCACTGGGTGACATTGAAGTGTCCCCATAGGTGACACGCTTGCTGTCCCTGCCCTATAGCAAGCAGGTCAATGCTGTGACTCAGGCCTTAACGAGGTGGGGCTGGCCCCATTGATGTCCCCTCCCCCCCCTATGGTGGCCCCACCCATCAGCTGGGCCCTATATAAGGTGGGTCCCGGTCCCGTGTCCCCATTGATGATGACGACCCCAATGATGAAACCTCATTGGCTGCCGTTGGCCCTCGGGGTCCTACTGGTGATTTATGGGGGGATGATACAAGGTGGGAGAACTGGGGGGGAATGGGGGGGAATGGGGGGGAATGGGATGGAATGGGATGAACTGGGATGGAATGGGAGGGACTGGGATGGACTGGGAAGAGAATGGGGTGGGGAATGGGAGGGACTGGGATGGACTGGGATGGAATGGGAGGGGCCAGGAAGAAGTGGGGTGGAGACTGGGATGGACTGGGATGGAATGGGGTGAAATGGGATGGACTGGGATGGACTGGGATAGACTGGGAGGGACTGGGAAGAGAATGGGGTGGGGAATGGGAGGGACTGGGATGGATTGGGATGGAATGGGAGGGGCCGGGAAGAAGTGGGGTGGAGACTGGGATGGACTGGGATGGAATGGGGTGAAATGGGATGGAATGGGATGGATTGGGATGGACTGGGATGAACTGGGATGAACTGGGATGGAATGGGATGAACTGGGGTGAACTGGGATGAACTGGGATGGAATGGGATAGACTGGGAGGGACTGGGAAGAGAATGGGGTGGGGAATGGGAGGGACTGGGATGGAATGGGATGGAATGGGACGGAATGGGACAAACTGGAATGGACTGGGATGGAATGGGATGGAATGGGACGGACTAGGACAGACTGGGATGGAATGGGACGAACTGGGATGAACTGGGATGAACTGGGATGGACTGGGATGAACTGGGATGGAATGGGATGGAATGGAATGAACTGGGACGAACTGGGATGAAATGGGATGAACTGGGATGGACTGGGATGGACTGGGATGGATTGGGATGAACTGGGATGGAATGGGATGGAATGGGATGGATTGGGATGAACTGGGATGAACTGGGAGGGACTGGGAAGAGAATGGGGTGGGGAATGGGAGGGACTGGGATGGACTGGGATGGACTGGGATGGAATGGGAGGGGCCGGGAAGAAGTGGGGTGGAGACTGGGATGGATTGGGATGGAATGGGGTGAAATGGGATGGAATGGGATGGATTGGGATGGACTGGGACGAACTGGGATGAAATGGGATGAACTGGGATGGAATGGGATGGACTGGGATGAACTGGGATGAACTGGGATGGAATGGGATGGACTGGGAGGGACTGGGAAGAGAATGGGGTGGGGAATGGGAGGGACTGGGATGGAATGGGATGGAATGGGACAGACTGGGATGGAATGGGACGAATTGGGATGAACTGGGATGAACTGGGACAAACTGGGATGGATTGGGATGGATTGGGATGGACTGGGATGGAATGGGATGAACTGGGACAAACTGGGACAAACTGGGACAAACTGGGATGGACTGGGATGGAATGGGATGAACTGGGATGGAATGGGATGAACTGGGACGAACTGGGATGAACTGGGATAGAATGGGATGGAATGGGATGAACTGGGATGGAATGGGATGAACTGGGATGGACTGGGATGGAATGGGATGGATTGGGGTGGACTGGGATGAACTGGGATGGAATGGGATGAACTGGGATGGAATGGGATGGATTGGGGTGGACTGGGACAGACTGGGATGGACTGGGATGGAATGGGATGAACTGGGACGAACTGGGATGGATTGGGATGAACTGGGGTGAAATGGGATGAACTGGGATGGATTGGGATGGAATGGGATGGACTGGGGTGGAATGGGATGAACTGGGATGGAATGGGATGGACTGGGGTGGAATGGGATGAACTGGGATGAACTGGGATGAAATGGGATGGAATGGGACGAACTGGGATGAAATGGGATGAACTGGGATGGACTGGGATGAAATGGGATGAACTGGGATGGACTGGGATGGAATGGGATGAACTGGGATGGAATGGGAGGGACTGGGATGAACTGGGATGGAATGGGAGGGACTGGGATGAACTGGGATGAACTGGGATGGAATGGGATGGACTGGGAGGGACTGGGATGAACTGGGATGGATTAGGATGGAATGGGACGGGACTGGGATGGATTGGGATGGATTGGGATGAACTGGGATGAACTGGGATCAACTGGGATGGAATGGGATGGAACTGGGATGGACTAGGACAGACTGGGATGGAATGGGACGGGACTGGGATGGATTGGGATGGATTGAGACAAACTGGGATGGATTGGCATGAACTGGGATGGACTGGGATGAAATGGGATGAACTGGGACGAACTGGGATGAACTGGGATGGACTGGGATGGATTGGGATGGATTGGGCCAAACTGGGATGAACTGGGATGAACTGGGACAGACTGGGATGAACTGGGCCAAACTGGGACAGACTCCCCCCCCCCTCTCCAGGCGCTGCCTCCGAGTGCGACTCAGGATCCCAGCTGAGCCCCCTGATGGCCGGGGTGGATCCCTGCAAGGAACCCACCGGATTCCTCAGCCCCCAAACTGGGGGGGACACAGCGGGATCCACCGGGGGGGGAGGGGGATCCTACAGCGGACCCGGATCCTATGGGAGCAACTCAGGATCCTATGGAGGCGGATCGGGATCCCAAAGCGGATCGGGATCCTATGGGGGTGGATCAGGATCCTATGGGGGCAGACCAGGATCCCAAAGCGGATCGGGATCTTACGGGGGCAGACCGGGATCCTATGGGGGCGGATCGGGATCCTATGGTGGTGGATCAGGATCCTATGGGGGCAGACCGGGATCCCAAAGCGGATCAGGATCTTATGGGGGCAGACCAGGATCCCAAAGCGGATCGGGATCTTATGGGGGCAGACCAGGATCCCAAAGCGGATCGGGATCCTATGGGGGCGGATCAGGATCCTATGGGGGTAGACCGGGATCCCATGGTGGTGGATCGGGATCCTATGGCGGCGGATCAGGATCCTATGGGGGCAGACCGGGATCCCATGGTGGCGGATCAGGATCCTATGGGGGTGGATCGGGGCCATCCCCAGGCCGAGGAAGCGGATCGGGATCCTACGTGTCACCGGAATCCAGTGGGGGCAAACCGGGTTATTATGGGAGCAGACCGGGATCCCAAGGGGACGGGGATGGATCGGGATCTTTTGTCTCACCGGGATCCGGTGGACCACCAGGATCCTATGGACTGCTGCCCTATGGGTTGGACAGACCTGGGTCCCAAGGGGGATCGGGATCGGGATCGGGAAGACCTGGATCCCAAGGAGGAAGTGGATCGGGATTAGGATCAGGAAGACCGGGATCCCAAGGGGGAAGTGGATCGGGAAGACCTGGATCCCAAGGAGGATCGGGATCAGGGGGATCCCAAGGAGGATTGGGATCAGGAAGACCTGGATCGCAAGGGGGAAGTGGATCGGGATTAGGATTGGGAAGACCTGGATCCCAAGGAGGATCGGGATCAGGAAGACCTGGATCCCAAGGGGGAAGTGGATCGGGATTAGGATTGGGAAGACCTGGATCCCAAGGAGGATCGGGATCGGGAAGACCTGGATCCCAAGGGGGAAGTGGATCAGGATCAGGAAGACCTGGATCTCAAGGGGGAAGTGGATCGGGATTAGGATCGGGAAGACCTGGATCCCAAGGAGGATCGGGATCGGGATCAGGAAGACCTGGATCCCAAGGGGGAAGTGGATCCCAAGGAGGCAGCGGATCGGGGTCCTATGGGGGATCAAGCTCCTATGGAGGCAGCTCGGGATCCTATGGGCTCCCCGAGTCCTATGGGGATGATTCGGGATCCTATGGGGGGTCGGGATCCTATGGGGGCGGATCGGGATCCTACAGTGACTCAGGATCCTACGGGGGCGGATCAGGATCCCAAAGTGGATCGGGATCCTATGGGGGCGGATCAGGATCCTATGGGGGATCTGGATCCTATGGGGGCAGACCGGGATCCCAAAGCGGATCTGGATCCTATGGGGGCGGATCTGGATCCTATGGGGGATCTGGATCCTATGGGGGCGGATCAGGATCCTATGGGGGGTCGGGATCCTATGGGGGTGGATCCCTGCGCCCCATATACAAGAACCCAGGGATCCCTTTTGTACCGGGGTTGAGGGATCCAGCCCGAACTGGGGGTTACATCCCCATCCGTCGTGGTCCCAATACTGGATCCTCTTATAGCGCCGGGACCGGGACCTATGGATCGGGATCCAGTGTGGGATCGGGATCCAGTGTGGGATCGGGATCCAGTGTGGGATCGGGGCAGGAATCGGGCTGTGGGGATTGTGATTAATAGGGGATGGCAATGTCAACCTCCCCATGGTCCCAATAAAGCCCTTGTAGAGTCCCAATATGGCCCCATGTATCCTAATATGGCCCCATATATCCCAGTATGGCCCCATATATCCCAATATGGTCCCAGTATGGCCCCATATATCCCAGTATGGCCCCATGTGTCCCAGTATGGCCCCATATATCTCAATATGACCCCATATATCCCAGTATGGCCCCATATATCTCAATATGACCCCATATATCCCAGTATGGCCCCATATATCCCAGTATGGCCCCATATATGCCAGTATGGCCCCATATATCCCAGTATGGCCCTATGTATCCCAATATGGCCCCATATGTCCCAGTATGGCCCCATATGTCCCAGTATGGCCCCATATGTCCCAGTATGGCCCCATATATCCCAATATGGTCCCAGTATGGCCCCATATATCTCAATATGGTCCCATGAATCCCAATATGGTCCCAGTATGGCCCCATATATCCCACTATGGCCCCATATATCCCAATATGGCCCCATATATCTCAATATGACCCCATATATCCCAATATGGCCCCATATATCCCAGTATGGCCCCACGTCCCAGTATGGCCCCATATATCCCAGTATGACCACATATATATCCCAGTATGGCCCCATATATCTCAATATTACCCCATATATCCCAGTATGGCCCCATATATCTCAGTATGGCCCCATATATCCCAGTATGGCCCCATATATCCCAATATGGTCCCAGTATGGACCCATATATCTCAATATTACCCCATATATCCCACTATGGCCCCATATATCCCAATATGGCCCCATATATCCCAATATGGTCCCAGTATGGCCCCATATATCCCAGTATGGCCCCACGTGTCACGGCACTGGTTGAACTGGTCGTACTGGTTCACTCCCAGTGTTGGGAATGGGGACATCAATGGGGACAATGGGGTGGGGACATCTATAGGGACAGGGATGGGGACATTGGAATGGGGACATTGGGGGCTGAATGGGGTCAATGGGGACAATAGGGACTGAAACAATGGGGACAATGGGGTGGGGTTGGGGCCACCCATGGGTGGGGGTGGGTGACAATGGGGTGGTGACACCGAAACTGGGACGGGGTGGGGGGGATAATAGGGGGGGTGGACCCATAGGGACCAGTATGGACCCATAGAGACCAGTATGGACCCATAGGGACCAGTATGGACATATAGGGACCAGTATGGACCCATAGGGACCAGTATGGACCCA
>NW_015440113.1:12884-13106 GCF_001577835.2 Coturnix japonica | reverse complement strand
GACCAGTATGGACCCATAGGGACCAGTATGGACCCATAGGGACCTGTATGGACATATAGGGACCAGTATGGACCCATAGAGATCAGTATGGACCCATAGGGACCTGTATGGACATATAGGGACCAGTATGGACCCATAGGGACCAGTATGGACCCATAGGAACCAGTATGGACCCATAGGGATCAGTATGGACCCATAGGGATCAGTATGGACATATAGGGA
>NW_015440113.1:10858-12436 GCF_001577835.2 Coturnix japonica | reverse complement strand
GATCAGTATGGACCCATAGGGACCAGTATAGACCCATAGGGATCAGTATGGACCCATAGGGACCTGTATGGACCCATAGGGACCAGTATAGACCCATAGAGACCAGTATGGACATATAGGGACCAGTATGGACCCATACATCCCTTCTAGGACCTCTGTGACCCCAATGGGATCACAATGGGGTCGATACATCCCCTATGGGGCCAAAACATCCCCTATGGGGTCACAATGGGGCCAATACACCCCTATGGGGCCAGTACATCCCCTATGGGGCTGCAATGGGGCCAATACACCCCTATGGGGCCAATACACCCCCTATAGGGTCAATCCATCCCCTATGGGGCCAATACCTCCCCTATAGGGTCAATCCATCCCCTATAGGGTCAATCCATCCCCTATGGGGTCAATCCATCCCCTATTAGGCCACAATGGGGCCAATCCATCCCCTATAGGGTCAATCCATCCCCTATGGGGCCAATCCATCCCCTATAGGGTCAATACCTCCCCTATGGGGCCAATCCATCCCCTATGGGGCCAATCCATCCCCTATGGGGTCAATCCATCCCCTATGGGGTCAATCCATCCCCTATGGGGCCAATCCATCCCCTATGGGGCCAATACCTCCCCTATAGGGTCAATCCATCCCCTATAGGGCCAATACACCCCCTATGAGGTCAATCCATCCCCTATGGGGCCAATCCATCCCCTATAGGGTCAATCTATCCCCTATGGGGCCAATCCATCCTCTATAGGGTCAATCCATCCCCTATAGGGTCAATCCATCCCCTATGGGGCCAATTCATCCCCTATAAGGCCAATACATCCCCTATGGGGCCAATACATCCTCTATGGGGCCACAATGGGGCCAATACACCCCTATGGGGCCAATACACCCCTATGGGGCCAATACACCCCCTATAGGGTCAATCCATCCCCTATGGGGCCAACCCAGCCCCACACCGCACCCATTTGTGGGTGGCTGCACCCATAGTGTGGGTGTCAATGGCACGTCCCAGCCGGCCATAAAAGCGGCCATATAAAACCAGCACAGAACCAGTACGGCCCTATAAGGACCTATAAGGACCTATAAGGCCCTATAAGGACCTATAAGGACCTATAAGGACCTATAAGGCCCTATAAGGACCTATAAGGACCTATAAGGCCCTATAAGGCCCTATAAGGACCTATAAGGCCCTATAAGGCTCTATAAGGCCCTATAAGGACCTATAAGGACCTATAAGGACCTATAAGGCCCTATAAGGACCCATGGGTGCCCCCAGGACCTTTGGGGTCCTGCTCGTCCTGATCGTCCTGCTCCATCCCAATGGGATCGGTAGGAAACCAAACTGGGATATGGGGTATGGGGTGGTGGGACCCCAAACTGGGATATGGGGACCCCAAACTGGTTTGGGATATGGGGATATTGGGACCCCAAACTGGGATATAGGGACCCCAAACTGGGATATGGGGATATTGGGGTCCTCAAACTGGGATATTGGGACCCCAAACTGGGATATAGGGACCCCAAACTGGGATATTGGGACCCCAAACTGGGATATAGGGACCCCAAACTGGGAT
>NW_015440113.1:8047-8843 GCF_001577835.2 Coturnix japonica | reverse complement strand
CAAACTGGGATATTGGGACCCCAAACTGGGATATAGGGACCCCAAACTGGGATATTGGGACCCCAAACTGGGATATAGGGACCCCAAACTGGGATATTGGGACCCCAAACTGGGACCCCAAACTGGGATATGGGGTGGTGGGACCCCAAACTGGGATATGGGGATATGGGACCCCAAACTGGTTTGGAATGGGGATATAGGGATATGGGGTTATGGGGTCAATGGGGACAATAGGGTCAATGGGGCCGTGGGGATATGGGGTTATAGGGTCAATGGGGACAATAGGGTTATAGGGACATGGGGATATGGGGCCATGGATGGGATATAGGGTCATAGGGGTATGGGGACATGGGGATATGGGTTTATAGGGACAATGGGGTCAATGGGGCCACGGGGCCATGGGGATATGGGGTCCTGCTATAGGGGCAGGGCTATAGGGCCCCAATCTATAGGGCAGGGCTATGGGGGCTGGGTTATAGGGCCCCAATCTATAGGGCAGGGCTATAGGGTCCCAATCTATAGGGTAGAGCTATGGGGTCTGGGCTATCGGGCCCCAATCTATAGGGCAGGGCTATGGGGGCTGGGCTATAGGGCCTCAATCTATAGGGCTGGGCTATAGGGCCCCAATCTATAGGGCAGGGCTATGGGGTCTGGGCCATAGGGCCCCAATCTATAGGGCAGGGCTATAGGGTCCCAATCTATAGGGCTGGGCTATGGGGGCTGGGCTATAGGGCTCCAATCTATAGGGCAGGGCTATGGGGGCTGGGCTATAGGGACAATGGGGTCAATGGGGCCG
>NW_015440113.1:5423-6718 GCF_001577835.2 Coturnix japonica | reverse complement strand
CACCATAGAGAACCCAGCCCCATAGAGAACCCCAGCCCCATTAGAAGAACCCCAGCCCCATAGAGGACCCAGCCCGCATAAGAGGAAGATGATAGAAGATGAAGACCAAGATTGCGGCTCATCCCTGACCCTATTGGAGCTCCCTATGGCCACCAATGTCCAGCCATAGAAGACCCCAAGCCCCCATAGAGACCACAGCCCAAGAGGAACCCCCCCAGCCCCATAGAAGACCCCAGCCCCATAGAGAACCCCAGCCCCATAGAGGACCCCAGCCCCATAGGGGACCTCAGCCCCATAGAGGACCCCAGCCCCATAGGGGACCCCAGCCCCATAGAGGACCCCAGCCCCATAGAGGACCCCAGCCCCATAGAGGACCCCAGCCCCATAGGGGACCCCAGCCCCATAGAGGACCCCAGCCCCATAGGGGACCCCAGCCCCATAGAGAACCCCAGCCCCATAGAGAACCTCAGCCCCATAGAGGAAGATGATGAAGATGAAGACCAAGATGGCGGCCCATCCTTGACCCCATTGGAGCTCCCTATGGCCACCAATGTCCCCAGCCCCATAGAAGACCCCAGCCCCATAGGGGACCCCAGCCCCATAGAAGACCCCAGCCCCATAGAGGACCTCAGCCCCATAGAGAACCCCAGCCCCATAGAGGAAGATGATGAAGATGAAGACCAAGATGGCGGCCCATCCCTGCCCCCATTGGGGCTCTCGTCCCGTCGCAGTGACCCCCAAGACCCCAAATCCCCATCGGTGTCACCCCACACTGGCCCCATAGATCCCTCCATTGGCCCCATAGAGTCCCATGGCCCCATAGCGCCCTCTCATAGCCCCATAGAGTCCCATGGCCCCATAGATCCCTCCATTGGCCCCATAGAGTCCCATGGCCCCATAGATCCCTCCATTGGCCCCATAGAGTCCCATGGCCCCATAGCGCCCTCCATTGGCCCCATAGAGTCCCCCCGTGGCCCCATAGCGCCCCCTCTGGCCGGGGCTGTGCCTTGTGTTGCCCCACGGGAGCCTTAAAGTGGCTATAGGGTCATATAGGGAGTGGGTTATAGGGCCCTATAGGGTCATATAGGGGGCTATAGGGTCCTATAGGGGTTGGGTTATAGGGTCCTATAGGGTCCTATAGGGGGCTATAGGGTCCTATAGGGGTGGGTTATAGGGCCCTATAGGGTCATATAGGGGTGGGTTATAGGGCCCTATAGGGGGCTATAGGGGTGGGTTATAGGATCCTATAGGGTCCTATAGGGGGTTATAGGGTCATATAGGGGGTGGGCTATAGG
>NW_015440113.1:1943-5051 GCF_001577835.2 Coturnix japonica | reverse complement strand
CACCATAGAGAACCCAGCCCCATAGAGAACCCCAGCCCCATTAGAAGAACCCCAGCCCCATAGAGGACCCAGCCCGCATAAGAGGAAGATGATAGAAGATGAAGACCAAGATTGCGGCTCATCCCTGACCCTATTGGAGCTCCCTATGGCCACCAATGTCCAGCCATAGAAGACCCCAAGCCCCCATAGAGACCACAGCCCAAGAGGAACCCAGCCCATAGAAGACCCGCAAGCCCCATAGAGAACCCAGCCCCATAAGATGGACCCCAGCCCCATAGGATCATAGCCCCATAGCGGACCCCAGCCCCATAGGGGACCCCAGCCCCCATAGAGGACCCAAGCCCCATAGAGGACCCAAGCCCCATAGAGGACCCCACCCCATAAGGGGACCCCACGCCCCCATAGAGGACCCCAGCCCCATAAGGGGACCCCGCCACCCCATAGAGAAACCCAGCCCATAGAGAATCCTCAGCCCCATAGCAGGGAAGATGATGAAGATGAAGACCAAGATGGCGGCCCATCCTTGACCCCATTGGAGCCCCTTGGGCCACCAATGTCCCCAGCCCATAGAAGACCCCCAGCCCGCACACGAGGAATTAGAGGGAAGGGGGGAGCACGGCGTTCGCCAGCGATAGAAGCACCCCCAGCCCCCAATGAGCAGTACCCTCTGACGCCACCATAAGGAGACACGACCAGACACCGTGAGTTCAAGGAGCGTATAGTATCGCATGTCCGATCACGACTGAACAGGCATATCCCAAAGTATCGAGGCCCTCGCCAAGACCTCCTTTGGCCTGTACTGTGTGCTGTACTGTCTCCTCTTGTGTCTGAGCAAGCGAGTACTAGTCACTTCCTCTAAGTATCGCTCTGTCTCTAATGTTCCTCACTCATCGAGGTGTCTATCCCTAAAAACATGCGCGGCCACTCTATATGATCTCCGATTTTCGCGTCCCAATAACACCTTTTCCTCCCTCATTTTGAGTTCTCGAGGTCTCTAGAATACGGACGCCCTCCCTAATCGATAAAGCCTCCCTAATAGAACCTCCTCTCCCACCTGCGGCTCCTCCACTTAAACGCGACGTGGCCGGTCCAGCCTGCCGATAGAGTCCACCGGGCGCCAGCCCAGTCGCACTGCCACTGGGTCTGCCATAGAGAAGAGAAACCGAGCAGGGTGAGGGGAGTCCCATGGCCCCATAGCGGCCCTCCATGGTGCTCTCTATTAGGAGTCCTCCCTCGCTCTCGTGGCCCCAATAAGCGCGTCTGGGCTCCTTTCTTGGCGCGAGCGGGCTCGTCGCGCTTACTTTGTCCATGTTTGCCCACGGAGCCTTAAAGTGGCTATAGGTGTCAATCCGAGAGTAGGGAGAGGTTGAGCTCTATAGGCCCATATAAGGGGTCAATAATAAGTAAGAACGGGGCGCTATAGGGTCCTAATAGGGGTTGGGTTAATAGGGTCCTATAGGGTCCATCAGGGGGCTTTAGGGTGCTCGACTACAATATGTTTGGGTGGTGGTGTGTAGTAAGGGAGCCACTTATAAGGGTGACTAGCGAGGGTGGGTTATAGCCCTCATAGGGGGAGGCTCATCATGGGGTCGAGTGGTTATTAGGAATCCTATAGCAGGGTCCATATGGGGGGGTTATTTAGGGTCTATTAGGGGGTGTGGCGTATAAGGCGGAGTTGGGATATAGGGTAATCCCTTAGATGATGTGGTGGTTGTGTGTTCACAGAGGGCACGCCCTTATAGAGTGTACCTAATCGGGTGGAGCTAGTAAAGTGAGGTCCTATCCCGGGTGAGGGTGGAGTTCCCTTGAGTGGAGTGGCGGTGCGTGAGAGAGCTGTTAAGCTGAATGATTGGGGGTGTTCCTCTGGGGTCCTATATGGGGGCTATAGGGGTGGTTTGCTATAGGGTTCTAATAGGGGGTGGGTTATAGGGTCCTTATAGGGTCCTATAGGGGGCTATAGGGTCCTATAGGGGGTGAGCTATAGGGGGTGGGCTATAGGGTCCTATGGGGTCCTATAGGGGGCTATAGGGGGTGGGCTATAGGGTTCTATAGGGGGTGGGTTATAGGGTCCTATAGGGTCATATAGGGGGTTATAGGGTCATATAGGGGGTGGGCTATAGGGGGTGAGCTATAGGGTCCTATAGGGGTTGGGTTATAGGGTCCTATAGGGTCCTATAGGGGTGGGTTATAGGGTCCTATAGGGTCATATAGGGGTGGGTTATAGGGTCCTATAGGGTCCTATAGGGGTGGGTTATAGGGTCCTATAGGGTCCTATAGGGGGCTATAGGGTCCTATAGGGGGTGGGCTATAGGGTCCTATAAGGGGTGAGCAATAGGGGGTGGGCTATAGGGTCCTATAGGGTCCTATAGGGGGCTATAGGGAGTGGGCTATAGGGTCCTATAAGGGGTGGGCTATGGGGTCCTATAGGGTCCTATAGGGGGCTATAGGGTCCTATAGGGGGTGAGCTATGGGGTCCTATAGGGAGTGGGTTATAGGGTCCTATAGGGTCCTATAGGGGGCTATAGGGTCCTATAGGGGGTGGGCTATAGGGTTCTATAGGGGGTGGGTTATAGGGTCCTAAAGGGAGCTATAGGGGGCTATAGGGTCCTATAGGGGGTGAGCTATGGGGTCCTATAGGGGTTGGGTTATAGGGTCCTATAGGGGGCTATAGGGGGCTATAGGGTCCTATAGGGTGTGGGCTATAGGGGGTGAGCTATAAGGTCCTATAGGGGGTGAGCTATAGGGTCCTATGTGGGGTGAGCTATAGGGTCCTATAGGGGGTGAGCTATAGGGGCAGGGCTATAGGGCCCCAATCTATAGGGCTGGGCTATGGGGGCTGCGCTATAGGGCCCCAATCTATAGGGCAGGTCTATGGGGCCCCCAGGTCTATGGGGCCGGCCTATAGGGGCCGCAGGCCGCCCTGACTCATCCCCATTGACGTCCCTATCGACCGGCTGAGCCGGTGGGGCCGGATCCTGCCCCATAGATGTGGGGGGAGGAGGATCCTATAAGAAACCAGTGCAGCCTGTGCTCCATCCCACTGATCCCAGGGACAGGTATGGGGCTGCGGGGGGGATCTATGGGGCTGGGGGGGATCTATGGGGCTGG
>NW_015440113.1:0-1181 GCF_001577835.2 Coturnix japonica | reverse complement strand
CCAAGGACCCCATAGATGGCCAAGGACCCCATAGAGGAACCCAAGGACCCCATAGATGTCTGAAGACCCCATAGAAGACCCCAAGGACCCCATAGAAGAGCCCAAGGACCCCATAGAAGAGCCCAAGGACCCCATAGATGCACAAAGACCCCATAGAAGACCCCAAGGACCCCATAGAAGACCCCAAGAAGAGGCAACATCAATCTGGACCCCATAGACCCCATAGATGGCCATAAAACCCCATAGATGGACATAAGACCCCATAGATGGACATAAACCCCATAGAAGACCCCAAGGACCCCATAGATGGCCAAGGACCCCATAGATGTCCAAGGACCCCATAGAAGAGCCCAAGGACCCCATAGATGGCCAAGGACCCCATAGAGGAATCCAAGGACCCCATAGATGTCCGAAGACCCCATAGATGGCCATAAGACCCCATAGATGGCAATAAGAAGATCCCAAAGACCCCATAGATGTCCAAGGACCCCATAGAAGACCCCAAGGACCCCATAGATGTCCATAAGACCCCATAGATGGCCATAAGACCCCATAGATGGCCATAGAACCCCATAGATGTCCATAAGACCCCATAGATTGACCCCATTAAAGCCTTAATGGATATGGGGCCAAAGAGTGACAGTGCTTCCAGTTTAATGGGGGATGTGGGGTCATATATGGGGTGATATATGGGGTTATGGGGTGATATATGGGGTTATGGGGATATGGGGTGATATATGGGGTTATGGGGTGATATATGGGGTTATAGGTTAAGATTCCTCTTCCTCTGGTTCTCCCCAACCTGGAAAGGGAACAAAATGTGGGGCAGGGCCCCATATCGCCCCACATTGACCCCATAGAACCCCATTGCCCCCCATTGATCCCATTGATCCCCATTGATCCCCATTGATCCCCATTGATCCCATTGATCCCCATTGATCCCATTGAGCCCCATTGATCCCATTGATCCCCATTGATCCCACTGACCCCCATTGATCCCCATTGACCCACATCGACCCCCATTGATCCCACTGATCCCCATTGATCCCATTGAGCCCCATTGATCCCATTGATCCCCATTGATCCCACTGACCCCCATTGATCCCCATTGACCCCCATTGACCCCCATTGATCCCATTGACCCTCATTGCCCCCCATTGAGCCCCATTGAGCCCCATTGA
>NW_015440112.1:24180-25844 GCF_001577835.2 Coturnix japonica | reverse complement strand
TACTATGGGGATACCATGGGGATACCATGGGGGTGTGGAGATGGGGGATAGAATGGGGATGGGGGATATTATGGGGTTACTATGCAGGATGCAATGGGGATACCATGGGGATATGGGGATGGGGGTACTATAGAGATGGGTAGGAGGATGCAGTGGGGATACCATGGGGATGAGGGTACCATGGGGTTATAGGGATGGGGATACCAGGAGGATGCAATGGGGATGGGATGGGGTTATCATGGGGTTGCTATAGGGATGGGGATACCATGGGGATATGGGGATGGGGGATAGAATGGGGATGGGATGGGGGATACTATGGGGGTACTATAGGGATGGATAGGAGGATGCAGTGGGGATACCATGGGGGTGAGATGGGGGTGGGGGATACTATGGGGTTACTATAGGGATGGGGATACCATGGGGGGATGGGGATATGGGGATGGGGGATAGAATGGGGTTAATATGCAGGATGCAATGGGGATACTATGGGGATGGGGGGTACCATAAGGGTGAGTAGGAGGATGCGGTGGGGATACCATGGGGGTGAGGGTACCATGGGGTTGCTCTAGGGGTGGGGATGCTATGGGGATGGGGATACCATGGGGATGGGGTGGAGTTGGGGGATACTATGGGGTTACTATAGGGATGGAGGATGCAGTGGGGATACCATGGGGTGAGGAGGGACGGGGATACCAGCAGGATGCAATGAGGATGGGATGGGGTTATCATGGGGTTACTAGAGGGATGGGGATACCATGGAGGATACAATGGGGATACCATGGGGATGGGATAGGATGGGGGTGAAATGGATATGAGGATGGGATGGGGATACCATGGGGTTACCATAGGGATGGGGATACCATGGGGTGGGGATGTGGATGCCATGGGGTTACCATAGGGATGGGGATACTATGGGGGATGCAGTGGGGATACCATGGGGTGAGGTGGGATGGGATTACTGTAGGGATGGTTGGGAGGATGCAATGGGGGATACCATGGGGTGAGGTGGGATGGGGGTGAGATGGATGTGAGGATGGGGTGGGGATACCATGGGGTTACCATAGGGATGGGTAGGAGGATGCAGTGGGGATCCTATGGGGCTGGGGTGAGGGTGGGATGGGTGTGAGGATGGGGTGGGGATACCATGAGGATGCCGTGGGGATACCATGGGTTGGAATGGGATGGGGGGCAGTTGGGATACTATGGGGGTGGGATGAGGATTAAGTGGGGATACCATGGGATGGGGTCAGAATGGGGATCTATGGGAGTGGGGTGGGGATACCATGGGGAGAGCATGAGGATGGGATGGGGGTGGGATGGGGATCCCATGGGGATACCAGGGGTTGGGGTGGGATGTGGGGGGGGTCACAGTGACCTGGGGGGGGTCTCCCCTCTATGGGGTGTCTCACCCCCCCCCCCCCATAGGGTGGATGGTAAGGCCGTGTCCTATGAGAGCCGCCTGGAGCACAAACGGGATCCGTGCAGGAACGGCATCGTGGGGCACCTGAGGGGCGGCCAGGAGCCCCCCCACAAGGTGAGACCCCCCCCCATAACACCCCATAACCCCCCCCCACATCACCCTATGGGGCTGACCCCAATGCTGCCCCATAGGTCTCCAGTGTGGGGCTGCGGGGGGAGCTGCACCCGGAGGGGGGACTGGCTGA
>NW_015440112.1:0-18155 GCF_001577835.2 Coturnix japonica | reverse complement strand
CCCCTTTCCCACCTCATTCAGCCCCAGGATCATCAGCAGCTCCCGAAAGATGTTGACGAAATCCAGGAAGAGATCCACGCAGTGCCTATGGGGGTCACAGCTCACAGCCCGGCCCCATAGCGCCCCATAGGGCCCCATAGAGCCCCATAGCACCCCATAGGACCCCATAGAGCCCCATAGGGCCCCATAGCACCCCATAGGGCCCCACAGCGCCTCATAGTACCCCATAGAGCCCCATAGGGCCCCATAGTGCCCCATAGGACCCCATAGAGCCCCATAGTGCCCCATAGGTCCCCATAGAGCCCCATAGCACCCCATAGAGCCCCATAGGACCCCATAGAGCCCCATACAACCCTATAGGGCCCCACAGTACCCCATAGGGCCCCACAGAGCCCCACAGCACCCCATAGAGCCCCATAGGGCCCCATAGGACCCCATAGAGCCCCATAGCATCCCATAGGGCCCCACAGGGCCCCATAGCACCCCATAGGGCCCCATAGCGCCTCACAGCACCCCATAGAGCCCCATAGGACCCCATAGAGCCCCATAGCACCCCATAGGGCCCCATAGCGCCTCATAGCGCCCCATAGAGCCCCATAGAGTCCCATAGCACCCCATAGAGCCCCATAGGACCCCATAGAGCCCCATAGCACCTCATAGGGCCCCATAGCATCCCACAGGGCCCCATAGAGCCCCATAGCACCCCATAGGGCCCCATAGCACCCCATAGGACCCCATAGAGCCCCAAAGCACCCCATAGAGCCCCATAGGACCCCATAGGGCCCCATAGGACCCCATAGGACCCCATAGAGCCCCATAGGGCCCCATAACGCCCCATAGCACCCCATAGGGCCCCACAGAACCCTATAGGGCCCCATAGGGCCCCATAGTGCCCCACAGGGCCCCATAACACCCCATAGCACCCCACAGAGCCCCATAGAACCCTATAGAACACCATAGCACCCCATAGGGCCCCACAGAGCCCCATAGGGCCCCACAGCGCCTCATAGTACCCCATAGAGCCCCATAGGGCCCCATAGAGCCCCATAGTGCCCCATAGGGCCCCATAGAGCCCCATAAAGCCCCACAGCGCCCTATAGAGCCCCATAGCACCCCATAGAGCCCCATAGGGCCCCACTGAGCCCCATAGCACCCCATAGCACCCACCAGATATAATCCTTATCTCCGCTCTCTGCCTTCTCGATGATGAGCTGAGTGTCGAACAGCACGAAGCCGCACATCAGCATCAGCCCCATGTACAGGTTGGCCTGTGGGGATGGGGGGGTTATAGGGTTATGGGGGGGTTATAGGGTTATGGGGGGGTTATGGGGTTATAAGGTTAATGGGGGGGTTATAAGGTTAATGGGGGGGTTATAAGGTTAATGGGGGTTATGGCGGTTATGAGGGTTATGGGGGGTTATAGGCGTTATGGGGGGGTTATGAGGGGTTATGGGGTTTTATGGGGTGATGAGGGGTTATGGGGGGGTTACTGGGGCGTTATGGGGGGGCTTATAGGGTTATGGGTGGCGGTAGGGTTATGGGGGGGCTATAGGGGTTATGGGGGGGTTATGGGGTTATGCGGGGGCTATAGGGTTATGGGGGGGTTATAGGGTTATGGGGGGGCTATAGGGTTATGGGGGGGTTATGGGGTTATGGGGGGCTATAGGGTTATTGGGAGGGTTTATGGGGGGTTATGGGGGGTTTAGGGGTTTGGGGGGTTATGGGAGTTGTGGGCGTTATAGGGGGTTATGGGGGTGTGTTATAGGGGGGTTATGGGGGGGTTATGGGGGGGTTATTGGGGGGTCTCACCAGCACCCACCGTGAAGAGCCAAGTGGAGTCCAGACAGGGCATGAACAGGGTCGAGAGCACACAGCAAGACAGAGCAGAGAGCAGGAACCTGCGGGGAGGGGGGAAACCATGGAGGGTCGTATGGGCACCACGCAGACCCCATGGGCACACGAGACCCTAATAGGGCACCACGAGACCCCATGGGGCACACGGACCCTAAGGGGCACCACGAGACCCTGGAGGCCACACGAGACCCTTGGGCACCACGAGACCCCATTGGGGGCACCATGAGACCCTATAGGGCACCACGAGACCCTATAGGGCACCACGAGACCCCATGGGGCACCATGAGACCCTATAGGGCACCACAATCCTTTTGGGCCACCCCAATCCCTCCATGGGGGCATCCTCGGCCCCTTTTGGGGACACCCAGCACCCCTCTATGGGCTCTCCCATCTCCTTAGGGGGCCACCCAATCCCTTTTGGAGCCACCTATCCCTTTAGGGTCACCCGCGACCCCTCATATAGGGCACCTCCCAGT
This sequence comes from Coturnix japonica, assembly GCF_001577835.2. Lineage (NCBI taxonomy): Eukaryota > Metazoa > Chordata > Aves > Galliformes > Phasianidae > Coturnix > Coturnix japonica. Next base: position 15,825 of record NW_015440112.1, on the reverse strand, counting down.
CTATTTAGGGCCACCTGCCCTTCTATAGGGCACTCCACTCTCTTTTTGGGCACCCCATCCCCTTTGGAGCAGCACCCAGCCCTACCATGGGCCACCCCAATCCCTTTAGGGCCACCCCACCCTTCTATAGAGCATCTCCCATCCCTTTGGGGTCACCCCAATCCCTTAGGACCACCCCATCCCCTCTATAGAGCACCCCCATCCCTTTAGGGTACCCCATCCCTCTATGGGCCCCCCCATCCCTTTCAGGGTCACCCCATCCCCTCTATGTGGCCCCCCATCCTTTAGGACCCGTAGTGGCCGCACCCTAGGTCCCCATCTTATGGGCCCCCCCCCGTCCCTTTTAGGGTCCCCGTCCCCTTTGGGGTCCCCTCACCTCCCAGGTAGAGGAAGCATGAACGGCGCCGGGCGTACAGAGCACTGGAGCGAGAAAGCATGCCGAAGATGGCGGCCGTGCCAGGAAGGCCCGTGGGGAAAGGATGCTGGGGGAGAGGGGGCGTCAGTGGGGGGTATGGGGGGTGATATGGGGTGATATGGGGTGATGGGGGCTCCTATGGGGTGATGGGGGTCTATGGGGCCATCATGGGGCTCTATGGGATTCCATCAATGGGGCCTCTATGGGGTGAATGGGGGGTCTATGAGGCATCATGGGGCTCTATGGGATCATTATGGGGCTCTATGGGGCCACCATGGGGCTCTATGGGATCATTATGGGGCTCTATGGGGCCATCATGGGGCTCTATGGGATCATCATGGGGCTCTATGGGGCCATCCATGGGGCTGCCTTAGTGGGTCATCATGGGCTTCTTATGGGGGCTCTTTAATGGGGTCATCATTGGGGTCCTATGGGGTGCTCAAGGAGCAATATGGGGTGATGGGGGGGCTCTATGGGGTCATCAGGGGGCTCTATTAGGGTGGTCAGGGGGCTTCTGGGGGCCAGAAAGGGGGCTCTTATTGGGGGGCAGTGGGGGCTCTATGGGGTGCTGGGCTCTATGGGGCGGTGGGCTCAAAAAAATAAAAATATTGGGGGCGGTGGGGGGCTCTATGGGGCAGTGGGCGCTCTATGGGGGGTGGGGCTCCTATGGGCAGTGGGGCTCTATGGGGCGGGATTGGGGGCTCTACGGGGCGCGTGGGGCTCTATGGGGCAGTGGGGGCTCTATCGGGCCGTCATTGGGGCTCTTAGGGGGCGGTGGGGCTCTATGGGCAGTGGGGGCTCTATGGGGCCGTCATGGGGCTCTATGGGGTGTGGGGGCTCTATGGGGCAGTGGGGGCTCTATGGGGCCGTCATGGGGCCTATGGGGTGGTGGGGTTCTATGGGCAGTGGGGGGCTCTATAGGGCAGTGGGCTCTATGGGGGCAGTGGGGCTCTATGGGGCGGTGGGGGCTCTATGGGGCGGTGGGGCTCTATGGGGGCAGTGGGGGCTCTTATGGGCCGTCATGGGGCTCTATGGGGCGCTTGTTGGTTGTGGGGTGGCTGGCTGTGCCCATACCTGGGGTCGATGGCGATGCACATCTTGCAGGAGGGGCCCAGGTTGATGCCTGAAGGACAGAGCTCAGTGTGAGCGTCAGCACATGGCAGTGACGCGGGACCCCACCCATTACACCCCCAACCCATTAACACCCCCAGACCCATTAACACCCGAGCCTCATTAACGTCCCCACCCCATTAACCCTCCCTGACCCCATTAATCCCCAGACCCCATTAACACCCCCACACCCCATTACCCCCCCTGACCCATCAACCCTCCAGACCCCATTAACCCCACCCCAGACCCCATTAAAACCCCTTTTAATGACCCCCCAGACCCCATTAACACCCCCCGGACCCCATTAACCCCTCAGACCCCATTAACCCCCAGCCCCCATAAAACCTTTTAATGCCCCCCGACCCATTAACCTCCCAGACCCCATTAAAACCCCTTTAATGACCCCCCAGACCCCATTTAACACCCCCGGACCCCATTAACCCCTCAGACCCCATTAACCCCCCAGCCCCCATTAAAACCTTTTAATGGCCCCCGACCCCATTAACACTCCCAGACCCCATTAAAACCCTTTAATGACCCCCAGACCCCATTAACACTCCCCGGACCCCATTAACCCTCAGGACCCCATTAACCCCCCCGACCCCTTTGTAGCCCCCAGACCCCATTACCCTCAGACCCATTAGACCCCCCCCAGACCTTTAATAGCCCCCAGACCCTTTAAACCCCACACCCCCACCAGTTAAAACCCCCAGCCCCAATTAAAACCCTTTAATGACCCCCCCCCCATTACCCCCAACCCTATTAAACCCCTTTAATGACCCCCCAGCCCCCATTAACCCCCAACCCTATTAAAACCCCTTTAATGACACCCCCAGCCCCATTAACACCCCAACCCCATTAAAACCCCTCCTTAATGACCCCCCCAAACCCATTCAGGACCCCTTTAAGCCCATTCAGGACCCCATTAAACCCCTCCAGGACCCCTTTAAACCCTCGAGACCTCATTAACCCCCTCAGACCCCATTAACCCCCCCCAGACCCTTTGTAGCCCCCAGACCCCATTAACCCCTCAGACCCCATTAACCCCCCCTCAGACCCCTTTATAGCCCCCAGCCCTTTAAAGCCCCCACCACCCCATTTAACCCCCCAGCCCCCATTAAAACCCCTTTAATGCCCCCCCCAGACCCCTTACTCCCAGACCCCATTAAAACCCCTTTAATGACCCCTCAGACCCCATTTATAGCCCCAGACCCCATTAACCCCCCAGACCCCATTAATGTCCCAGGCTCCATTAACACTCCCCACCCCATTAACCCCCCAGCCCCCATTAAAACCCCTTTAATGCCCCCCAGACCCATTAACCCCCCCAACCCCATTAAAACCCCTTTTAATGACCCCCCAGACCCCATTAACCCCCATTAGCCCCCCTCCAGCCCCCATTGAAAACCCCCCAGACCCATTAACCTCCCCCAAACCCATTAAACACCCCCAGACCCCATTAACCCCCCCCTCAGACCCCTTTATAGCCCCCAGACCCCTTTAAAGCCCCCCCACACACCACCATTAACCCTTCCTGACCCCAAATAACCCTTCCTCACCCCAATAACCCCCCCGACCCCCTCAGACCCCATTTATGGCCCCCAGACCCCATTAACCCCCCCCAGACCCCCTTTATAGCCCCCAGACCCATTAATGGCCCCAGACCCCATTAACCTCCAAGCTCCATTAACAGCCCTCACCCCATTAACCCCCTAGACTCATTAACACCCCCAGCCCCATTAAACCCCCCAGACCCCATTAAACCCCCAGACCACCCAAACCTTTCAATGCCCCCCCAGACCCCTTTATAGCCCCAGACCCCATTAACCCCTCAGACCCCATTAACACCCCAGACTCCATTAACCCCACCTGATCCCCCAGACCCCATTTATAGCCCCCAGCCCCCATTAAAACCCCTTTAATGACGCCCCCAGCCCCCATTAACCCCCATTAGAGCGCCCCCTACCGGTGAGGAGGGCGAACCCCGCCAGCATCCCCAGGCGCTGCAGCTCCGTGTCCCGGCTGTGAGGGGTTCGCATCAGCCCCAGCATCAGCCCCAGGGAGCACAGCCCGCACAGCACGCTCAGCTGGGGGGGGGTAAATAATAGGGGGGTTAAAGGGCATGGACAGCACAGCCCGCACAGCACGCTCAGCTGGGGGGGGATAAAAAGGGGGGGATAAAATAATGGGGGGGTTAAAGGGACGGACAGCACAGCCCGCAGCACTATCAGCTGGGGGGGGATATAATGGGGGGGGGATATAATATGGGGGTTAAAGGGATGGACAGAGCACACAAGGAGGGGGGGGGTTATATGGGGTGGGATGTGGGGGGGACATGGGGGGGAAATAGGTTTAGGGTTAGGGTTATGGGATGGATTGGGGATGGGGGGTACTGGGATGGGGGGTGGGGGGTTGGGATGGGGGTTGGGGGGGCAGAAGGATGTGGGGGGGTCATGGGGATATGGGGGGGGCAGAGGGATAGGGGGGGAACAAGGATATGGGGGCGTACCGGATGGCCAACCCCAGAAGTGAGGGAGGGGGGTTATGGTGGGATATGGGGTTGAGATGTGGGGTAAGATGTGGGGTGAGATGTGGGGTGGGATGTGGGGTGGATGTGGGGTGAGATGTGGGGTGAGATGTGGGTGGGATGTGGGGTGGGACATAGGGATAAAGGGTGGATATGGGGATGAGGGGGGGGGGGGGCAGAGGGCAGGGATATGGGGGGGTCACGGGGATGGCCAGCCCCACAAGTGAGGGGTGGGGGGGTGTATGGGGTGAGATGTGGGGGGGATATGGGGGGAAATAGGGATAAAGAGGGGGGTTATGGGGGTGGTTGGGGGATGGGGGGGTATGGGGATGAGGGGGGTGGGGGGGAAAGAGAGATATGGGGGGGGGAACAGGGATATGGGGGGGTCACAGGGATGGCCAGCCCTACAATGAGGGATGGGGGGGTGTGGGGGATATAGGGGGAAATAGGGATAAAGTGGGGGCGTTATGGGGGTGGATGGGGTTTGGGAATGGGGGGGCAGAGGGATGTGGGGGGGAACAGGGATATGGGGGGGTCACGGGGATGGCCAGCCCCACAAGGATGGGGTGTGGGGTATGGGGTGAGATATGGGGTGAGATGTGGGGGGGGATGTGTGGGGGGACATAGGGATAAGGGGGGGTTATGGGGATGAAGGAGGTGGGGGGCAGAGGGATAAAGGGACAGGGATATGGGGGGGGTCACGGGGATGGCCAGCCCTACAATGAGTGATGTGGGGGGGATGTGGGGGATATAGGGGGAAATAGGGATAAGGATATAGAAGGGACATGGGGGTGTTATGGGGATACAGGGGGGGGAATAAGGATATGGGGGGGTTAAATAAGGATATAAGAACGACGTGGGGGTTCTGAGAGTATGGGGGGGGCACAGAGACAGGGGGGTGGGGGATATGGGGGGACACGGGGATATGGGGGACACAGGGATATGGGAGGGAAATATATGATATGGGGGGGGGTAATAAGGATAATGGGGGGGCAATGGGGGGGTCATGGGGATATGGGGGACTCAGAGACAGGGGGTGGGGGATATGGGGGGGGCACAGGAATATGGGGGGGGAATAATGATATGGGGGGGGTAATAAGGATATAAAGAAGGACATGGAGGATTATGAGGCTATGGGGGGCCACAGAGACAGGGGGGTGGGGATATGGGGGGGCACAGGGATATGGGGGGCAATAATGATATGGGGGGCAATAATGATATGGGGGGGTAATATGGATATGGGGGGGGTAATAAGGATATGAGGTAGAAACATGGGGGGGTCATGGATATGGGGGGGCACAGAGACAGGGGGGTGGGGTCACAGGGATATGGGGGGGCACAGGGATATGGGGGGTAATAAGGATATGAGGTAGGACATGGGGGGTCATGGGGGGGCACAGAGATATGGGGTGGGCTCACAGGGATATGGGGGGTAATAGGGATATGGGGGGGCAATGGGGGGGTCATAGGGATAATGGGGGGTAATAGGATATGAGGGGCAATGGGGCGCTCACAGGGATATGGGGGGGTAATAGGGATATGGGGGGGGCAATGGGGGGCTCACAGGGGATATGGGGGGTAATATGGATATGGGGGGGCAATGGGGGGGTCATAGGGTATGGGGGTAATAGGGATATGGGGGGGCAATGGGGGGCTCACAGGGAATGGGGGTAGGATTATGGGGGGGTCACAGGGATAGGTGGGGGTAATAGGGATATGGGGGGGCAATGGGGGGGGTCACAGGGGATATGGGGGGGTAATAGGGATATGGGGGGGGGGTCACAGGGATATGGGGGGGTTAATGGGGTTATGGGGGTGCAATGGGGGGTTGTCACGGGATATGGGGGGGTAATAGGGATATGGGGGGGCATGGGGGGGGGTCACAGGGATATTGGGGGGAGAGAGTGATATGGGGGGCAGCAATGGGGGGCTCACAGGGATATGGGGGGTAACAGTGATATGGGGGGGGTCACAGCAGCCCCCCCCCTCCTACCTGCCCCAGCTGGGTGAGCACACTGACGTAGCCCCCCCCGGCCGCCAGCAGCATACACAGAGCAAAGCTGCCATAGACGCGCTGCAGGTGAGCCTGGGTGGACGCAGAGCTGGGGGGGGATTAAAGGGGGTGAGGGGGGGGCACACACACACAGCCCCCCCCCAATAATAATAATAATGATAATAATAATGATAATAATAATGGGGGTCACTCACATGTGGGAGAACTTGAACAGGGCGTCCAGGTTGATGGTGCGATCAAAGACGTTCATGGTGGGAACGGATGGAGGGGGAGGAACTGGGGGGGAAAAGGGGCAGGGGGGTTATGGGGAATTATGGGGTTATGGGGGTTATGGGGCTATAGGGGTTGTGTGGTTATGGGGTATGTGGGGTTATGGGGGCTATAGGGGCTGTGGGTGCTATAGGGGTTGTGGGGGTTATGATGGGGGCTGTGGGGTTATGAAGCTGTGGATTATGGGGTTATGGGGGTTATAGGGGCTGTGGTGTCATGGGGTTATGGGGTTATAGGGGCTAAAGGGGCTGTAGGTGCTATAGGGGCTGTGGGGGTTATGGGGGCTATAGGGGATGTAGGGGCTGTAGAGTTATAGGGGCTATAAGGGCTGTGGGGTTATGAGGCTGTGGGTTATGGGGGTTATGGAGGCTGTGGTGTCATGGGGTTATGGGGAGTTATGGGGCTATAGGGGCTGTGGGGGTTATAGGGGCTATAGGGGTTGTAGGGTTATGAGGCTATAGGGGCTGTGGGGGTTATGGGGGACATGGGGCCTGTGAGAGCTATAGGAGCTATGGGGTTATGGGGGCTATAGGAGCTGTAGGTGCTATAGGGGTTATGGGGGTTATGGGGCCTATAGGGGCTGTGGGTGCTATAGGGGTTGGGGGTGCTATAAGGGTTATAGGGGCTATAGGGGCTGTGGGGTTATGGGGTTATAGGGCCTATAGGAGCTGTGGGGTTATAGGGTTTATAAGGGCTATAGGGGCTGTGGGGATTATGGGGCACATAGGGGCTGTGGGGTTATAGGGGCTATAGATGTTGTGGGGTTATGGGGGCTATAGGGGTTGGGGGGTTATGGGGTTATAGGGCCTATAGGGGCTGTAGGAGCTATAGGGGCTGTAGGGTTATGGGGGCTATAGGGGCTGTGGGGTTATGGGGGTTATGGGGCCTATAGGGGCTATGGGGTTATGGGGGTATAGGGCCTATAGGGGCTGTGGGGTTATGGGGGTTATGGGGCCTATAGGGGCTATGGGGTTATGGGGTTATAGGGCCTATAGGGGCTGTGGGGTTATAGGGTTTATAAAGGCTATAGGGGCTGTGGGGTTACACCCCATGTATCTCTATGGCCGTTACACCCCATGTATCTCTATGGCCGTTACACCCCACCCGGTTCCGGTTCTACACGTGCCGTCCCGTCCCATCCCGTTTCGGTTCCGGTTCCGGTCCCATCACGTGACGCTCCCCCCGCCCCCGCTCCGACCTTTGACCCTTTAACCCCCCGCTCCCCCCCCCAGGCTGCGGCCTACCCCGCCCCCACAGGCCGCGACCCCCGCCCGGTGTAGGCCGCGACCCCCGGGATGGACGGAACCGCGTGTTACAAACCCCGTTACCGTCCTTAGAGCCTCTCGGAACCGTTCGGAACCATTCGGGACCGTTCGGAACCGTTTGGGCCCGTTCCGAACCGTTCCGGGCCGTTTCCCCCCTCACCTGCGCGGCGCTCCGCCGTCCGGCCAGGCCTCGAACGCTTCCCACTTAGCCCCGCCCCCTTGCTCTGATTGGTGGGCGAGCCGCGTCATCCCGCCTTCCTCTCCATCTCATTGGTTGGCGTTCGGCGAGATGGGCGGGGCTAAGAGAGACACTTCCGCATCCGATTGGCCAACAGCCGCGCCCCAGCGGCGGTGTCTCGTTACAGCGCCCCCTAGTGGCCAACAGTATCATTACAGCGCCCCCTGCTGGTTAACGGATTATTACAGCGCCCCCTGCAGGTCAATTAAAGCATTACAACTACATTGGGAATCACAGCGCCCCCTAGTGGTCAATTGGATCATTATAATTACAATTGTGTTTTACAGCGCCCCCTGCTGGTCAATTAAATCATTACAATTACAATAGGGTTTTACAGCGCCCCCTAGTGGTTAACGGGATCGTTACAGCGCCACCTAGTGGTTAATGGGAATATAACAGCGCCCCCTGTTGGTCAATTGGATCATTACAATTACAATAGGATTTTATAGCGCCACTTGGTGGTCAATTAAATCATTACAATTACAATGGGATTATTACAGCGCCCTCTAGTGGTGATTTGCATCATTACAATTACAATGGGATTATTACAGCGCCCCCTAGTGGTTAATGGGATTATTACATCGCCCTCTAGTGGTCAATTGGATCATTACAATTACAATGGGATTATTATAGCGCCCCCTAGTGGTGAATTGGATCAATGCAATTACAATGGGATCTTACAGCGCCCCCTGGTGGTGAATCGCATCATTACAGCGCCCCCTAGTGGTTAATGGGATTATTACATCGCCCTCTAGTGGTCAATTGGACCATTACAATTACAATGTGATTTTACAGCGCCCCCTAGTGGTGAATGGGATTATTACAGCGCCCCCTTGTGGTCAATTGGATCATTACAGCGCCCCCTGGTGGTCAATTGCATCATTACAATTACAATGGGATTATTACAGCGCCCCCTGGTGGTCAATTGGATCGTTACAGCGCCCCCTGGTGGTGAATGCGATAATCGCAGCGCCCCCTGCTGGACAACGGCACCGGTGGAGGACCGGACGGGGCGGCCCCGACGGGCGGAGCGTCCGGTCCTCCACCGGTCGTGGGGAGGGGGGGGGGGGCGCGGTCTGACCCTCCCCAACCCCCCCCCGCCCCTATTGCTGGGCCCGGTGATGGGGAACGTGGAGAGTTCGGACGGGGATACGCTGCCCCGTTGTACGGTAACGGGGACGGCACCGGGGCTGAGCGCCGTTAAGATGCCGATGCCGGAGCCGTGCGAGTTGGAGGAACGATTCGCGATGGTGTTGGTGAGACCCCCCCCAGCCCCATAGACCCCCATAGACCCCCATTCCCCCCCTATTTCCCCCTATTCCCTCCTATTCTCCCCCTATTCCGCCCCTCCGGTCCCCCCCGACGGCTCCGGTTCCCCCCCAATCCCGGTGCTGCCGTCGGGGACGTCCCGGTTTGTGGGTTCGGAGCCCCCCATCCCCTATTCGGGCTCCCCGTGGGGTCCCGTTGGGTTTGGGGTCGCTATGGGGCGGCTGTGGGTCCCCCCCGGGTCCTCAAATCCCGTCCCGTTGGGTTTGGGGTGGCTATAGGGCGGCTATAGGGTGGCTATAGGGTGGCTATGGGGCGGCTGTGGGTCCCTGCTTTCAGTCCCCGTGTCCCCAAATCCCGTCCCGTCCCGGTTTGGGGTCGCTGTGGGGCGCTTATAGGGCGGCTATGGGGCGGCTATGGGGCACCTATAGGTCCCCTCCCCTCCCCTTTCTGTCCCCTTGTCCCCAAATCCCGTCCCGTCCGGGTTTGAGATCGCTATGGGGCAGCTATAGGGCAGCTATGGGGTGGCTATGGGGCGGCTATGGGGCAGCTAAGGGTCCCCCCTCCCCTTCCTTTTTGTCCCTGTGTCCCCAAATCCCGTCCCGTCCGGGTTTGGGGTCGCTATGGGGCGGCTATAGGGCAGCTATGGGGTGGCTATGGGGTGGCTATGGGGCGGCTATGGGGCAGATATGGGTCCCCCCTCCCCTTCCTTTTTGTCCCTGTATCCCCAAATTCCGTCCCGTCCGGGTTTGGGGCGGCTATAGGGCGGCTATAGAGCGGCTATAGGGCAGCTATGGGGCGGCTATGGGGCAGCTCTGGGTCCTCCCCCCCCTTTCAGTCCCGTGTCCCCAAATCCCGTCCCGTCCGTGTTTGGGGTCTCTGTGTGGCGGCTATAGGGCGGCTATAGGGCAGCTATAGGGCGGCTATGGGGCGGTTATAGAACGGCTATAGGGCGGCTATAGGGCGGCTATAGGGCGGCTATAGGGCAGCTCTGGGTCCCCCCCCCTTTCAGTCCCGTGTCCCCAAACCCCGTCCCGCATTGAACGGAAGCTGCTGGGCAGGAAATGCCGCTCGCGGCCCCGTGGGGTCGGTCCGGGGGGGGGGGGTTGAACCGGGGGGCGCCGCCGATCCCGGACCCACAACAGGATCCACCCCCCCCCGCCAAAACCCCGATCGTTGGGGTTCCCCATCAACAGCCCCGTATCCCCCCTATAACGTCCCCGTGTCCCCATAGCAGCCCTATATCCCCCCATATCCCCCCATATCCCCATAGCAGCCCTATATCCCCCCATATCCCATAGCAGCCCTATATCCTCCCCCCACAGCATCCTATATCCATATTCCCCCATATCCCCCCTATTAGGTTCCCCGTGTCCCTAGCAGCCCCTATATCCCATAGTCCCCTTCCATAGCGTCCCCAATGTTCCCCATAGTGTCCCTATATCCCCCCCACAGCGTCCCTATATCCCCATATTCCCCCCATATCCCCCCTATAGGGTCCCCATATCCCCATAGTGTTCCTATATCCCCCCATATCCCCATAGCATCCCCATAGTGTCCCATAGTGTTTCCTATATCCCCCCCATATTCCCCCCATAGCATCCCCATAGTGTCCCCTATGTCCCCCCATAATCTCCCCATAGCGTCCCCGTATCCCCATAGCATCCCTATATCCCCCCATAATCCCCCCATATCCCCCCATAGTGTCCCTATATCCCCATAACGTCTCCATGGTGTCCCCATATCCCCCCATAGCGTCCCATAGTGTCCCTATATCCCCCATATTCTCCCCATAGCGTCCCTATATCCCCATATACCCCCCATAACCCCATATCCCCCATAGCAACCCCATAGCATCCCCATATCCCCCCATAGTGCCCCCATCCCCTATAGCAGCCTCATGGTGTCCCATAATCCCCCCATAGCGTCCCCATATCCCCCCATATTCCCCTCATATCCCCCCATAGTGCGTCCCTATATCCCATATCCACCCCATATTCCCCCCATAGCAACCCCATAGTGTCCCCATATCCCCCATAGTGCCCCCATATCCCTATAGCAGCCTCATGGTGTCCCCATATCCCCCCCATAAGCGTCCCTATATCCCCATATCCACCCCATATTCTCATATCCCCCCATATTCCCCCCATAGCGTCCCCATATAACCCATAGTGTCCCATAACCCTATAGCGTCCCCATAGAGTCCCCATAGAGTCCCCATATAACCCATAGCGTCCCCATAACCCTATAGCGTCCCCATAGAGTCCCCATATAACCCATAGAGTCCCCATATCCCCCCATAGTGTCCCCATATCCCTATAGCGTCCCCATAGTGTCTGCATAACCCTATAGCGTCCCCATAGTGTCCCCATATCCCCCCATAGTGTCCCCATAGAGTCCCCATATCCCCCCATAGTATCTCCATATCCCCCCATAGTGTCCCCATATCCCTATAGCGTCCCCATAGTGTCCCCATATCCCCCCATATCCCCCCATATTCCCCTCATATCCCCCCCATAGCGTCCCTATATCCCCATATCCACCCCATATCCCCATATCCCCCCCATATTCCCCCCATAGTGTCCCCATATCCCCCAATAGCGTCCCCATAGCGTCCCTATATCCCCATAATCCACCCCATATCCCATATCCCCCCATATTCCCCCATAGTGTCCCCATATCCCTATAGCGTCCCCATAGAGTCCCCATATCCCCCCATAGTGTCCCCATATCCCCCCATATTGCCCCATAGCGTCCCTATTACCCTCACCCGCATTGCCCCCACATTGCCCCCATTGCCCCCCATCTCTCTCTATCCCCCCCCCATCCCTATGCCGTTATTTGGGGGGGGTCCCAATTGGGTTTGGGGTAAAGGAAACATCGGGAGCGGCCCCACAAAGGCAGGAAACGGCTTCAAAGCCCCCGCCCCCCCCCCCCCCATACTCCCGCCCATAAACCACCCCCCCCCCCCCCGGCTCTATCCCGGTTTCCTGCAGTTCTAAGGGATAATTATAGCGCTGTGGGGCGGCGGCAGCTCCCAGCTGTGGGGTGGAGCTGTGGGGTGGAGCTGTGGGGTGGAGCTGTGGGGTGGAGCTCAGCCCCACTGCCTGGGCGCTGCCCATAGGAGATGCCCCCCCCCCCCCCCGCCCCATAGGGTGACATCTTCGCAGTGGCGGGAACTCACACATAGGGACGCCCCAGCCCCATAGCGGTGCCTCAGACCCAATGGGGGACGTCTGGCCCCATAGCAGAGCCTGGACCCCATAGGGGACAGTGGGACCTATAGGGCAGTGTGACCCATAGGGGATGGTGTGACCTATAGGGGATGGTGGGACCCATATGGGATGGTGTGGACCCATAGGGGACACATGTGACCTATAGGAGGATCCCACTGTATTGGGGTTTGGTCATCTCCTTTGGGTTATGGGTTCCACTATGGGGCTGGGTGTCCCCATTGGGATCCAGGGCTTTGCTATGGGCTGGGTGTCCCCATTGGGGTGTGGGACTTTGCTATGGGTGTCCCCATTGGGGTCCAAGGGCTTTGCTATGGGGCTGGGCGTCCCCCTTGGGAATCCAGGGCTTTGCTATGGGCTGGGTGTCCCCATTGGGATCCAGGGCTTTGCTATGGGGCTGGTGTGCCCCAATTGGGATCAGGGCTTTGCTATGGGGTTGTGTGTCCCCATTGGGGTCCAGGGCTTTGCTATGGGGCTGGGTGTCCCCATTGGGGTCCAGGGCTTTGCTATGGGCTGGGTGTCCCATTGGGATCCAGGGCTTTGCTATGGGGCTGGGTGTCCCATTGGGGTCCAGGCTTTGCTATGGGCTGGGTGTCCCCATTGGGGTCCCAGGGCTTTGCTATGGGGCTGAGTGTCCCCATTGGGATCCAGGGCTTTGCTATGGGCTGGGTGTCCCCATTGGAGTTCAGGGCTTTGCTATGGGGCTGGGTGTCCCCATTGAGGATCCAGGGCTTTGGCTATGGGGCTGGGTGTCTCCATGGGATCCAGGGCTTTGGCTATGGGTGTCCCCATTGTGGTGTGGGCTTTGCTATGGGGCTGAGTTGTCTCCATTGGGGTCCGGGCTATTGCTTGGGCTGGGGTGTCCCCCATTGGGATCCAGGGCTTTGCTATGGGGCTGGGTGTCCCCATTGGGATCCAGGGCTTTGCTAATGGGGCTGGGTGTCCCCATTGGGATCCCAGGGCTTTGCGTAGGGGCTGGGGTGTCCCCATTGGGGTCCAGGGCTTTGCTATGGGGCTGGGTGTCCCCATTGGGATCCAGGGCTTTGCTATGGGGCTGGGTGTCCCCATTGGGGTCCAGGGCTTTGCTTGGGGCTGGTGTCCCCATTGGGATGCAGGGCTTTGCTATGGGGCTGGATATGTCCCCATTGGGGTCCAGGCTTTGCTATGGGGCTGGATGTCCCCATTGGGATCCAGGGCTTTGCTATGGGGTTGGGTGTCTCCATTGGGATGCAGGGCTTTGCTATGGGGCTGGATGTCCCCATTGGGATCCAGGGCTTTGCTATGGGGCTGGGTGTCCCCATTGGGATCTAAGGCTTTGCTATGGGGCTGGGTGTCCCTATTGGGGTCCAGGGCTTTGCTATGGGGTTGGGTGTCCCTATTGGGGTCCAGGGCTTTGCTATGGGGCTGGGTGTCCCCATTGGGATCCAGGGCTTTGCTATGGGGCTGGGTGTCCCCATTGGGGTCCCCCACGTCCCCCCATGTCCCCAGAGCTCCATGAACCTGCCTCCAGACAAAGCGAAGCTGCTGCGGCAGTATGACAATGAGAAGAAGTGGGAGCTGATCTGCGACCAGGTGGGATCCTATGGGGGGTCACCCCATGGCCGTGGCCCCATATGGCCCTATATGACCCTATATAGCCCTATGTGGTCCTATATGGCCCCATGTGGCCCCATATGGCCCTATATGACCCCATATGTCCCTGTATTTCCCATGTGGCTCTATATGGTCCCATATGGCCCCATATGGATCTGTATGGCCCCATATGGTCCCATATGGCCCCATATGGATCTGTATGGCCCCATATGGCCCTATATGTGTCCATATGGCCCTATATGTCTTCATATGGCCCCATATGGCCCTATATGTCTCCATATGGCCCCATATGGCCCTATATGTCTCCATATGTCCTCATATGGCCCTATATGGCCCCATATGGCCCTATATGTCTCCATATGACCCTATACGGCCCCATATGGCCCTATATGTCTCCATATGACCCTATATGGCCCCATATGGCCCTATATGTCTCCATATGTCTCCATATGGCCCTATTTGTCTCCATATGGCCCTATATGGCCCCATGTGGCCCTATATGTCTCCATATGACTCTATATGTCCCCATATGACCCTATATGTCCCCATATGACCCTGTATATCTCCATATGGCCCTATATGTCTCCATATGGCCCTATATGTCCCCATATGGCCCTATATGTCTCCATATGACCCTATATGGCCCCATATGGCCCTATATGTCTCCATATGACCCTATATGTCCCCATATGGCCCTATATGTCTCCATATGACCCTATATGGCCCCATATGGCCCTATATGTCTCCATATGGCCCCATATGGATCTATATGGCCCCATATGGCCCTATATGTCTCCATATGGCCCCATATGGCCCCATCCCCCCCAGGAGCGCTTCCAGGTGAAGAACCCCCCGCACACCTACATCCAGAAGCTGAAGAGCTACCTGGACCCCGGAGTCACACGGAAGGTGAGGGGGGATGGGGGTGGGGGGCTGTTATGGGGCGCTATGGGGTGCTATGAGTGCTATAGGGTGCTATGGGGGCTGTGGGGTGGCTGTGAGGTGCTATGGGGGGGCTATGGGGTGGCTATAGGGTGCTATGGGGCTCTATGGAGCGCTATGGGGTGCTATGGGGTGGCTATAGGGTGCTGTGGGGTGCTGTGGGGCGCTATGGGGCTGCTGTGGGGTGCTATTGGGTGCTATGGGGTGCTGTGGGGCTATGGAGTGCTCTGTGGGGTGCTCTGGGGCGCTATGGAGTCTATGGGGCTCTATGGGGGTCTGTGGGGCTCTATGGGGCTCTATGGGCTCTATGGGGCTCTATGGGGCACTATGGGGTCTATGGGGCTCTATGGGGCGCTATGGGGTCATTGGGGCTCTATGGGGTGGCTATGGGGTCTATGGGCTCTATGGGGTCTATGGGGCTCTATGGGGTGCTATGGGGTGGCTATGGGCTCTATGGGGCTCTATGGGGTGCTATGGGGTCTATGGGGCTCTATGGGGTCTATGGGGCTCTCTGGGGCGCTATGTGGTGCTATGGGGTGCTCTATGGGGCGCTATGGGGCTCTATGGGGTCTATGGGGCTCTATGGGGCGCTATGGGCTCTATGGGGCTCTATGGGGCTCTATGGGGTGGCTATGGGTTCTATGGGCTCTATGGGGTCTATGGGGCTCTATGGGGCTCTATGGGGTGGCTATGGGGTCTATGGGGCTCTATGGGGTGGCTATGGGCTCTATGGGGTCTATGGGGCTCTATGGGGCGCTATGGGGCTGCTGTGCCCACAGAAGTTCCGCAGGAGGGTGCAGGAATCAACACAGGTGCTCCGGGAGCTGGAGATTTCCTTGAGGACCAACTACATCGGGTGGGGGGCACAGGGGTGTGGGGGGTTATGGGGTGGATATGGGGCAGATATGGGGCAGATATGAGGGTATATGGGGTGGATATGGGGGGTATGGGG
>NW_015440111.1:42642-55707 GCF_001577835.2 Coturnix japonica | reverse complement strand
TATGGGATACAGGGCGATACAGCGGCTATGGGGGGGATATGGGCTTATGGGGGATTATAGGCTGATGGGGGGATATGGGCTATGGGGGGATTAGGGGGCTATGGGGGGTTAGGCTATGGGCGGGGGGACTTATAGGGGGTATATGGGGGGATATGGGGCTATGGGTACAGGGGGAATACAGGGCTATGGGGGCTAATGGGGATTAATAGTGCTATTGGCGGGCTATTGGGGGATATAGGCATGGGAATAGGGCTATTGGGGCGGGCTATGGGGGGATACGGGGGAGGGGACAGCATTTGGGATGGGCGGGACTGATGGGTGGATACAGGGCTTCACTTGGGTGGGAATTTGACAGGGGGATATGGGGGATATTGGGGCTGTTGATGGGGGGATATGGGGGAATACGGGGGGATATAGGCTATGAGGGGATATGGGAGGCTTATGGGCGGGATACAGGTGGGTGGATATAGGGCGGCTATGGGGGCTATGGGGGAACATGGGGGACAGCATTGGGAAATGGGGGGCTATGGGGCTATAGGGGATATAGGGGCCTTATGGGCGGGGGATACATGGAGTGCTATGGGTGCAGCATCTGGGTTTATGCGGTAAGACTACACACAACTGGAGCGGGCTCATGGGGGAAAAGGCTACTGGGCTATGCGGGGGCAGCATTGGGTATGGGTTTGCTATGGGCGGATATGGGGGGCAGCATTGGGGGTCCCTCTGAGTGCTAATGGGGGACGGGTCTATGGAGGTCTCACTGATGGATGCGAAAGTTTTGCCTGGTGACAATAAGGCCCCCCCCGCCATTTTATCCCAAACTTCCTCCTCTTTAATTAGCCACCATAAACGCCCCCACTTCACCGAAGCTGGAAAATCCCCCCGGGAGCGAAGGTCCCATGTTGGACGTGGGGGGCATACCAGGCATGCCCCCCCGACAGCAGCCGGGACCACAGCGGCGTCAATGGGGGGGAGATGGAGAACCTGGGGGTGGGGGGGCAGACAGAAATGGGCACGAGCCCACCCCGAAAGGACCGCGAGAATAGACACGCAAGAGACCCTAAATGGGGAGGACCCCAAAAATAGGACCCCACCAATGGGACCCCCACAATGGAGACCCACCCATGACCCACCATCCCCCCTTTCTTCCTACGGACCCGAGACCGTAAATACGCCCCCCCCATCCCTTCCAGGACGCCCCCCGTCCAGGATGACGTTACCCCGCACACCCCCAATTCCAGACCCTTACCTTATGACCCCCCCCCCCCCCCCCTTCCAGGACCTTCAAATGACCCCCCCCCCCCCTCCTTGGAAGTCCCACACGACGCACCACCCCACCCCCCCTTCCAGGACCCTTCCTTTCTTTTTTAAACGGACCCCCCCATTCCAGACCCTCTTCCCAATGACCCCCCCTCCCCCCCTTCCAGAGACCCAACGACCCCCCCCCCCTTCCAGGACCTTAACGACCCCCCCCCTCTTCTCCCCCTTGCCCGAGGACCCCCAAATTGACTCCCCCCTTTCCTCCAAGGACCTTCAAATGAAACCCCCCCCCCCTCCTTGGAGCCCAACGAACCCCCCCCATCCCCCCCCTGTCAGGACCCTCAAATGACCCCTCCCTCTCCCACCTTTTCTTTTCCACAGGACCTTAATCACCCCCCCCCCCCCCTTCCAGGAGCGAACCTTTCAAATGACCACCCCCCACCCCTTCCAGACCCCAATGACCTCCCCGCCAGTTAGTAGAGGACCCCAACGACCCCCCCCTTCCAGGACCCCCAAAGCATCCCCCCCCTTCCAGGACCTCTTAATGAATCCCCCCCCTTCCAGGACCTTAATCACCCCCCCCCCCCCCCCTGTCCAGAGACCTTACAAATGGACCCCCCCCCCCCCCCTCCTTGGACCCCAACAAACCCCCCCCCTTTCACGACCTTAATGGACCCCCCCCCCCTCCTTGGGAACCCTCCACACAAATGACCCCCCCCCTTCCAGGACCCCAATAACCCCCCCCTTAGAGGACCCCCAGTGACCCCCCCCCTCCCTTGGACCCCAATGGACCTCCCCCTCCCCTTTCCGGACCCAACGACCCCACCCCCCCTTCCAGACACCAAATGACTCCCCCCCTTCCTAGACTTTCAAATGACCCCCCACCCCCCCCCCCCCCCCCCCCACCTTCCAGGACCTTAATGACCCCCCAATTCCCAGGACCCCAATAACCCCCCCCCCCCTTAGAGGACACCCCCCCCAACGGACCCCTTCCCCCCCTTCCAGGACCCCCAAAAATACACCCCCCCCCCCTTTCCAGGGACCCTCAATTCAAATTGACTCCCCCCCTTCCAGGACCCTATTAACGACCCCCCCCCCCTCCCCTTTTCCCCAGGACCTTAGATGACCCGACCCCCCATTCCAGGCACCCCAAATAACCACCCCCTTATGAGGACCGCCCAATGACCCCCCCCCTTCCCCCAAGGGACCACAATGACCCCCCCTTCCAGGACCGTTAATTGCCCCCCCCCCTTTTCCAGACCCCCAATGACCCCCCCCCCCCCACCCCCCCCCCCCCCCCCCCCCCCCCCCCACATCCCCCCCCCCCCCCCTCGTTCCCCCTTTCCAGGACCCCCAAAATAACCCCCCACCTCTCCAGGACCTTGCAACATGACTCCCCAACCTTCCCAGAGACCCCTTAACGACCCCCCCCCCCCACCATATCAGGACCCATAACCCCCCCCCTATAAGAGGACCCCAATACCCCCCTTCCAGGACCTCCACTGCTTTATCCCCCTTCCTTTAATGGACCCCCCCCCCCTTCCAGGACCCCCAAATGACTCCCCACTATTCCAGGACTTTGTTCTTTTTTTTTCTCAAATGACCCCCCCCTTCCAGGACCCTTTTAATCCACCCCCCCCCCCTTAGAGACCCACTGAACCCCCCCCCCCCTTCAGGACCCCAATAACCCCCCCCCTTTCCAGGGACCCCCAAATGACCCCCCCCCCCCCCCTTCCAGGAACCTTAATCACCATTCCTCCCCTCCCCCCCCTTTTCCAGGAAAACCTTCAAAATGACCCCCCCGCCCCCTCCTTTGGAGCCCCCAACGAACCCCCGCCCCTTTTTCCAGGACCCTTAAATGACCCCCCCCCCACCTTTCAGGACCACCTTTTTAAAAGACCCCCCCCTGTCCAGGAACCCCCCCCCACTGTAGGATCCTCAGGACCCCCCCCCCCCCGCCCCCTTCCAGGACTTCGAGCCCCACACGTTAGCCTGCAAGGGACCCACAAAACCCCATTAAATCCCAATTGGGCCCCATAATGAACATGAAAGACCCCAGCCCACACATCCCCTCCAGGACCCTCCAATGCCCCCCCCCCCCCCCCCCACCCGGGCCCTTGACCTTTCCCCCACATTTTGGCCCCATCAATTTTAATCCCGGCCGATTTGGGGCCAAATCTGCCCAAAATGACCCAAAATGTGACCAAAATCCCCCAATTCAAAGCCTGAAGGGGCACAACAAATACGGCACAGGCTACAAAAAATCCCCATTTTCGGGCCCAATCCCCACTTTTGTTGCCCCAAAAAGCCCCAATAACAGCACAGCCAACAGAAAATCCCGACTCTTACAGCCCAAATCCCCACTTTAATGCCCCAAATCTCGGCTTTTTCACCCCAAAAAAGCCCCAATCCAGCACAGCTGTCAGAAATCGCCCACTTTTAGCCCAAATCCGCCCCGTTTTTGCCCTAAATCCCCCTTTTTTGCCCCCAAAGGCAGCGCAATAAAAACCTGAGGGGTAAAACCCCCTTTTCTCCCCCCAAATCGCCACTTTTTTCCCCAAAAAACCAGCCACGATCCAGCCCAGCTGAGCTAAAATCCCACTTTTCTGCCCCAAAACAACCTGACAACGGCTCGGCCACCAAAAAACTCCATTTTCATACCCCAAATTCCCACTTTTTAGCCCCAAAATGACACAAATAACTCCCATTTATAACGCACAGGCTCAACGAATCCGCCCGTTTCTACCCCAAAAAAATCCCCCCCATTTTTTTTGTGCCCCAAATCCCCGCAATCACCGGCACAATTGAGGGGAAAAATCCACATTTATGCCCCAAATTTTCCACTTTTTAATGCCCCAAATTTTCCCACTTTTATGCCCCAAATTCCCACTTTTATGCCCCAAAATGTTCCACTTTTTTTTGCCCCCAAATTCCACTTTTATGCCCCAAATTCCCACTTTTATGCCCCGAAATTGGCCCACGGCTGAGGAAAAACCTTCACTATTAAAGCCCCAAATTCCCACTTTTCCGCCCCAAAACGCCCCAATAGCGGCAAAACTGAGGGGAAAAAATCGCCATTTTTTGCCTTCTTCCAGCGACACCAAAATCGGCAAAAAATGATGATAAAAAAAACTCTTAAATGCCCCAATTTCGCCCTTTTTACCCCAAAATCCCCACACAAACAGCGCAAGCCGAGCGAGCCCCCCCCGGCCCCAAACCCCCCGATTTCTTCCCCAAATTCCCACTTTTTCACCCCAAAACCCCCCAAAAACGACAGAGCAGAGTCAAAAACCCCCCTCATTGATCCCAAAAACCCTCCGTTTTTTCTGCCCCAATTCCCACTTTTTCACCCCAAAACACCGCCTCCGACCCTTCGCCCTCACCGCGTCCGCGCAGACGCCGGCCATTTGTGTAGGCCTGGCCTTGGGGCGGAGCGAGGCCTCAACGCGGGTTCGATCCCGCCCGCCTTAATCGTTTATATTATTAACTCGTTAATTACTTGATTTTATTAAACTCATGTAATGACTTAATTATCGGACTCTAATTAACCCAATTAACAGCCTGCTCCGCTCCTACAGCTCCGTGGGGCCGCCGAGTGGCACAAACCCCGAGTGGGAGGCGGAGGTTTAATGCGGCCTATGGGGGCCCAGAAACGGCCCAAATCGGCCTAAATTGACCCAAAATCACCCCAAAATAGCCCGAAATCACCCCAAAATCGCCATAAATGGCCCCAAAATCGCCATAAATCGCCCTAAATCTGCCCTATGTCGCTGCATTGAAGGGATGGAGCCGGTAATTAATGGGATTAATGGGATTAAGGCCAAAATCCCACTAAAACAAGGAGGGAGGCCATAAATTTGCCCTAAATTCGCATTAATTGCCCCAAAATCGACCATAAATTGACCCTAAATTGCCATAAATTGACCCTAAATCCCCCCTATATGGCTGGATTAAAGGGATGGAGCTGGTAATTAATGGGATTAATGGGATTAAGGCCAAAATCCCACTAAAACCAGGAGGGAGGCCATAAATTTGCCCTAAATCCACATTAATTGCCCCAAAATCGGCCATAAATTGCCATAAATCGACCCAAAATCGACCCTAAATTGGCCATAAATCGCCCTAAATCCACCCTATATGGTGATATTGAAGGGATGGAGCCGGTAATTAATGGGATTAATGGGATTAAGGCCAAAATCCCACTAAAACAAGGAGGGAGGCCATAAATTTGCCCTAAATCCGCATTAATTGCCCCAAAATCACCCATAAATCGACCATAAATCGACCCTAAATCGACCCTAAATCGCCCTAAATCCGCCCTATGTCGCTGCATTGAAGGGATGGAGCCGGGAATTAATGGGATTAATGGGATTAAGGCCAAAATCCCACTAAAATAAGGAGGGAGGCCATAAATTTGCCCTAAATCCGCATTAATTGCCCCAAAATCGACCCTAAATTGACCCTAAATGACCATAAATTGACCCTAAATTGCCATAAATTGACCCTAAATCCGCCCTATATGGTGATATTGAAGGGATGGAGCCGGTAATTAATGGGATTAATGGGATTAAGGCCATAATCCCACTAAAATAAGGAGGGAGGCCATAAATTTGCCCTAAATCCGCATTAATTGCCCCAAAATCGACCCTAAATTGCCATAAATGCCTATAGTTGCTGATTAAAGGGATGGATGCCAGGAATTAATGGGATTAAAATGGGATTAAAGGCAAAATCCACCCTAAAAAAGGTAGGGAGGCCATGAGAATTTTGCTCCTAAATATCCGCATAATTGCCCAAAATCGACCTAAATTGACGCATAAATTGGCCCTAAATGCCCTATATGAATGCATAATCGCGCCAAATCGCCATATAAATCGCCTAAATCTGCCTAATTGTCGCTGCGATTGAAGGGTTGGATGCCGTAATGTGAATGGGATTAAATGATTTAAGGCCAAATCCATAAAATAAGGAGGGAGGTCATAAATTTTGCCCTAAATTCCGCATTAATTGCCCAAAAAATTCCAACGCTATGCAAATTGTCCATAAACGAGGCTAAATTGCCATAAATTGCAATATAAATGGCATAAATCACCCCTAATGGGAATTGAAAGGGATTGAGGTCCGGTAATTAATGGGATTAATGGATGGAAGGCATAATCCACTAAAATTAAGGGAGGGAGGGGATAAATTTGCCCTAAAATCGCATGTAATTGGCCCAACTACCGCATAAATGCCCCAAAATTGCCATAAAGCATATAAACCACCTATTTGGTGATATGAAGGGGTGGAGCTGGGAATTAAATGAATTAATGGGATTAAGATGCAAAATCACTAAAACAGGAGGGAGGCATAAATTTGCCGCTATAATATGCGTAAAATTCCGCATAATTGCCCAAATCGGCATTAAATTGCATAAATTGCCATAAATTTGCATAGAATTGCATAAAATCCACTAATATGGTGGATTTAAGGATGGAGCCGGTAATTAATGGGATAATGGGATAAGGCAAATCCGAAGCTAATAAGAGGGAGGCATAAATTTGCCCTAAATCCGATAATTGCCCCAAAATACCATAAATCGACCCAAAATGCCGATAAATTGACCGGCAGATCCCTAGTTGGGCTGGATAAAGGGATGGAGCCGTAATTAGTAATTAATAGGCACTAATGGGTAATTAATGCTAATTAACGCCATGATCCCCCATAATCCTCAGATGATTGGGAATGGAAAAGGGGGGGGGGTAAAATAAGGGAAAAAAGGGGGAAAAAGGGAAAAAAGGGAAATTATGGGATCTATGGGGGGGTATAGGGGGGTCTATGGGGAGGGGGCTATAGGGGTTTATGGGGGGGGTCTATGGGGAGGGGGCTATAGGGAAAAGGGGGGTCTAAGGGTGGATAGGGCCAGGGATGTTATGGGCAGCTAATGGCTTATATGGGCAGCTATGGTGGGCTATGGTCTTTTATAGGGCGGTTATAGGGCAGCTATGGGGCTTATAGGGGCAGCATAAGGGGCAGCCTAGGGGCTTATAGGGAGATGCTAAGGGGCAAGCTATGGGGTTATAGGGGCAGCTATGGGGGCTTATAGGGGCAGCTATGGGGCAGCTATGGGCTTATAGGGGCAGCTATGGGGACAGCTATAGGGGCAGCGGAGCTATGGGGGGAGGTGGGGGGGTTTAAAGGATATGGGGTCGCAGTGGGGCTGGGTGGAGTTTATGGGGTAGCTGTGGGTCTGGGGGGGGTTTATGGGGCAGCTATAGGTCTCTATGGGGTTACTAAGGGGTTCTATGGGGCAGCATGGGGTGAGTGGATCCTATGGTCCACTATGCGGGTTTACATATAGGGTCTTAGGTCTGCTATGGGTCTCCTAATGGGTCCCTATAGGGCTCTATGGGGTCCCTATAGGGCTCTAGGGGTTATTATAGGGGTCCTATATGGGTCTATGGTCTCTATTGGTTATTTATAGGTCTATAGGTCTCTATAGGGTTTATGGGGGCTATGGGTTATATAGGTTCCATAGGGTTCCTATGGGGTCGCATGGGGCAGTGGGGGGGCGGGGTCTCTATGGGGTCCCTATGGGGTCCCTATGGGGTCGCTATGGGGTTATTATAGGGTCTCTATAGGGTTCCTATAGGGTTCCTATGGGGTCGCTATGGGGCAGTGGGGGGGCGGGGTCTCTATGGGGTCCCTATGGGGTTATTATAGGGTCCCTATAGGGTCTCTATGGGGTCTATGGGGTCCTATGGGTTTATGGGTCCTATGGGGTCGCCTATGGGCTCCTATGGGCTTCTTATAGGGTTCTATAGGGTCTCTATGGGTCGCTATGGGGAGTGGGGGGCGGGATCTCTAGGGTCATATATGGTCTCTATGGGTTTATTAATAGTGGGTCCTATGGGGTTCTATGGGGTTTATGGGTCCCGAATGGGGCATGGGGGTTCGGGTCGCACTCGGTCCGGGTTGTGGGGGGGCGTTGGGGGGGTTCTCGAGGGCGGCGGCGGCGGCAGCGGCGGGTGAGCGGCACTGCGGGAACGGCGCAATTAGCGGCCGCTCATTAACAGCCTCATTAACGGCCTCATTAACCGGCCCCGGCATTAAACCGGGCCTCATTAAAACGGGGCCTCGTTAATTAGCGCGGGGTCATTAGGAACCGGGTTGGGGGGGGGAGGTGGGGAATGAGGTGGGATTGGAGGGTGGCTGCCGTTAATTGCGGGCTGCCGTGAATTTAATGGGAGGTGCCGTTCATTAATCTGGGGATGTGCCGTTTAATTAATTTGGGAGTGCTGTTAATGTAATGGGGATGCCGGTTAAGTTGGGGATGCCTTTAATTACTGGGATGCCGTTAATTAATGGGAGCTGCCGTTAATTAATGGGGGATGCCGTTAATTGGGGCTGCCGTTAATTAATGGGGGCTGCCGTTAATTAATGGGGGCTGCCGTTAATTAATGGGGGGCTGCCGTTAATTAATGGGGGCTGCCGTTAATTAGGGGCTGTGATTAATGAAGGGCTGCGATTAATGAATGAGGGCTGGACGTTAATGAGGGTTCGGGATCAAATGGGGTTTGTTATTAATTGGGGTTTGGGATTAATTGGGGCTGGCAATTAACGGGGTCTGGGATGGATTCGGCTTTGGTAATTAATGAGGGCTGGTAATTAATTAATTGGGGCCGGCCATTAATTGGGGCTGGCCGTTAATTAATGGGGGTTTGGGATGGAGCTGGGGGCTGCGATTAATTGGGGTCTGCAATTAATTGGGGTTTGGGATTAATTGGGGCTGGCAATTAACGGGGCTCTGGGATGGATTCGGCTTTGGTAATTAATGAGGGCTGGTAATTAATTAATGAGGGTCTGCCATTAATTAGGGGCTGCGATTAATGAGGGTTCGGGATGAAGAGGGGTTTGTAATTAATTGGGGTCTGCAATTAATTGGGGTCTGCAATTAATTGGGGTTCGGGATTAATTGGGGCTGGCAATTAACGGGGGTCTGGGCTGGAGCTTTAGTAATTAACGGGGGGTTCCAATTAATTGGGGCTGGCAATTAATTAATTAATGGGGTTTGGGATGGAGCCGGGAGTCGGGATTGTTTAATTGGGGGGTTGCAATTAATGGGGTTTGTATTAATTAGGGCTGGGATTAATGGGGTTTGTATTAATTAGGGTTGGGGTTAATGGGGTTTGTATTAATTAGGGCTGGGATTAATGGGGTTTGTATTAATTAGGGTTGGGGTTAATGAGGTTTGTATTAATTAGGGCTGGGATTAATGGGGTTTGTATTAATTAGGGCTGGGGTTAATGGGGTTTGTATTAATTAGGGTTGGGGTTAATGGGGTTTGTATTAATTAGGGCTGGGATTAATGGGGTTTGTATTAATTAGGGTTGGGATTAATGGGGTTTGTATTAATTAGGGCTGGGGTTAATGGGGTTTGTATTAATTAGGGCTGGGATTAATGGGGTTTGTATTAATTAGGGTTGGGGTTAATGGGGTTTGTATTAATTAGGGTTGGGGTTAATGGGGTTTGTATTAATTAGGGTTGGGGTTAATGGGGTTTGATTAATTAACGGGGTTTGTGGTTAATTATGGGCACAGTGGGGGGTCACTCTCCATTTTGGGTTTTTTTTGCCCCATTTTAGGGATTTTTTTGCCCATTTTGGGGATTTTTTTGCCCATTTTAGGGATTTTTTTGCCCCATTTTGGGGATTTTTTGCCCCATTTTGGGTTTTTTTGCCCCATTTTGGGATTTTTTTGCCCCATTTTGGGTTTTTTTGCCCCATTTTGGGGATTTTTTTGCCCCATTTTGGGACTTTTTGCCCCATTTTGGATTTTTTTGCCCCATTTTAGGGATTTTTTTGCCCATTTTGGGATTTTTTTGCCCCATTTTGGGTTTTTTTGCCCTAATTTTGGAATTATTGCCCCATTTTGGGGTTTTTTTGCCCCATTTTAGGGATTTTTTTGCCCCATTTTGGGGATTTTTTTGCCCATTTTGGGTTTTTTTGCCCCATTTTGGGTTTTTTTGCCCCATTTTGGGGATTTTTTGCCCTAATTTTGGAATTTTTGCCCCGTTTTAGGGATTTTTTGCCCCATTTAGGGGTTTTTTTGCCCCATTTTGGGTTTTTTTGCCCCATTTTGGGTTTTTTTGCCCCATTTTGGGGATTTTTTGCCCATTTTGGGATTTTTTTGCCCATTTTGGGGTTTTTTTGCCCCATTTTGGTTTTTTTTGCCCCATTTTGGTTTTTTTTGCCCCATTTTGGTGTTTCCATTTCAGCTTTTTTCCCCATTTTTTCCCCATTTTTGCGGCTTTTTCCCATTTTTTCTCCCTTTTTCCCTTTTTTTCTCCCTTTTTCCTTCGATTTTCCTCCATTTTGGGGTTTGATTTTTCTCCTTTTTTCCCTATTTCCCCATTTTGGTTTTTTACCATTTTGGGGTTTTTCTTTTTCACTCTTTTTTTGCCCCATTTTGGGGTTTTTTTTCCCCTCCATGGCGCCACCCCACAGATCTATGGGGCTCTATGGGGCTCTATGGGGCTCTATGGGGCTCTATGGGGCTCTGTGGGGCTGTATTGGGGTATAATGGGCTGTATTGGGGTATAATGGGCTGTATGGGGCTCTATGGGGCTGTATTGGGGTATAATGGGCTGTATGGGGCTCTATGGGGCTGTATTGGGGTATAATGGGCTCTATGGGGCTCTATGGGGCTGTATTGGGGTATAATGGGGTGTAATGGGCTGTATTGGGGTGTATGGGGCTGTATTGGGGTGTATTCGGTTATAATGGGCTCTATGGGGTTGTATGGGGGTATAATGGGGTGTATTGGGGTATAATGGGGTGTATTGGGGTATAAGGGGCTCTATGGGGCTGGATTGGGGTATAATGGGGTGTATAGGGGCTGTATTGGGGTATAATGGGGTGTATTCGGTTATAATGGGCTCTATGGGGTTGTATTGGAGTATAATGGGGTGTATTGGGGCTGTATTGGGGCTGTATTGGGGTTAATTATGGGGTTGTATTGGGGTATAATGGGGTGTATAGGGGTGTATAGGGGCTCTATGGAGCTGTATTGGGGTGTATTGGGGTATAACGGGCCTCTATGGGGTTGTATTGGGGTATAATGGGCTGTATTGGGGGTGTATATCCCCCCACCCTATGTCCCCCTCACCCCATACTCCCCTTCACCCCATATCCCCCCATCCATGGCCCCCTCCTCACATTATCCCCATATCCCAATTTATGGGATTCCCTTTTCCCATTTATGGGATCCCCTTTTCCCATTCCCATTTATAGGATCCCCTTTTCCCATTTATAGGATCCCCTATTCCCCTTTATAGGATTCCCGTCCCCATTCATGGATTCCCTTTTCCCATTCCCATTTATAGGATTCCCATTTCCATTTATGGGATTCCCTTTCCCCTATTCCCCTTTATAGGATCCCCTATTCCCCTTCATGGGATCCCCATCCCCATTCATGGATTCCCTTTTCCCATCCCCATTTATGGGATCCCCTTTATTCCCATTCATGGATTCCCATCCCCATTCAGGGATTCCCTATTCTCCTTTATGGGATTCCCATTCCCCTGTATGGGATTCCCATCCCCATTCATGGATTCCCTTTATTCCCATTCATGGATTCCCTTTGTCCCCATTCATGGATTCCCTATTCCCCTTTATAGGATTCCCATTCCCATTTATAGGATTCCTATTCCCCTGTATGGGATTCCCATCCCCATTTATAGGATCCCCCATTCCCCTTTATGGGATCCCCTATTCCCATTCATGGATTCCCATTCCCATTTATAGGATCCCCTATTCCCCTTTATGGGATTCCCATTCCCGTTTATAGGATTCCCATCCCCATTCATGGATTCCCTTTTCCCATTCCCCTTTATAGGATCCCCTATTCCCATTCATGGATTCCCATCCCCATTCAGGGATCCCCTATTCCCCTTTATGGGATTCCCATTCCCATTTATAGGATTCCCTTTTCCCCTTCAGGGATTCCCATCCCCCTTTATAGGATCCCCTATCCCCATTTATGGGATCCCCTTTTCCCATCCCTATTTATGGGATCCCCTATTCCCCTTTATGGGATCCCCTTTTCCCATCCCCATTTATAGGATCCCCTTTATGGGATTCCCATTCCCATTTATAGGATCCCCTATTCCCCTTTATGGGATCCCCTATTCCCATCCCCATTTAAAGGATCCCCTTTATGGGATCCCCATTCCCATTTATAGGATCCCCTATTCCCCTGTATGGGATTCCCATCCCCATTCATGGATTCCCATCCCCATTCAGGGATTCCCTATTCTCCTTTATAGGATTCCCATCCCCATTCATGGATTCCCTTTGTCCCCATTCATGGATTCCCTTTGTCCCCATTCATGGATTCCCTTTATCCCCATTCAGGGATTCCCTTTCCCCCCCCCCCTCCATCCCGGGGACTCCCCCCCTCTAATTGTTGTTGCTGCTCATCGACGGCCCCATTAAACCCATCGATTTTCCCTCGCTCTCCGCATTGATTTTGAAATTTCCCATCGATTTCTGCCCTAAATCTCGTTAAGCAAAAGGGGCCGCGACGGCTCCGCAGCCGGCGCTGATTGAGGGCCCCCCCCGGATGGGATTCCCCTCATTATGGGGGGCTATGGGGGATATGGGGGGTCTATGGGGTCATTGGGGGCTATGGGGGATCAGTGGGGTCCTATAGGGGCAATGGGGGATCTATGGGGGCCCTATGGGACCATTGGGGGATCTATGGGGTCATTGGGGGCTATGGGGGATCTATGGGGTCATTGGGGGCTATGGGGGATCTATGGGGTCA
>NW_015440111.1:41420-42617 GCF_001577835.2 Coturnix japonica | reverse complement strand
TCTATAGGGTCATTGGGGGATCTATGGGGGCAATGGGGGATCTATGGGACCATTGGGGGCCCTATGGGGGCTATGGGGGATCTATGGGGTCATTGGGGGCAATAGCAAATCTATGGGGGCCCTATGGGACCATTGGGGGCCCTATGGGGTCACTGGGGGCAATGGGGAATCTATGGGGGATCTATGGGGGCAATGGGGCATCTATGGGGACATTGGGGGATCTATGGGGTCCTATGGGGACATTGGAGGCAATGGGGGATCTATGGGGGCAATGGGGGATCTATGGGGGCCCTGTGGGACCATTGGGGGCCCTATGGGACCATTGCGGGCCCTATGGGGTCATTGGGGGCCCTATGGGGTCATTGGAGGCTCTATGGGGTCGTTGGGGGCTCTATGGGGACATTGGGGGCTCTATGGGGGCAATGGGAGCAGTGGGAGTGGGGACATTGGGGGATCTATGGAGTCCTATGGGGACATTGGAGGCAATGGGGGATCTATGGGGGATCTATGGGGGCAATGGGGGCGGTGGGAGTGGGGACAATGGGGGATCTATGGGGATATTGGGGTCTCTATGGGGTCATTGGGGGCTCTATGGGGTTATTGGGGGATCTATGGGGACATAGGGGTCTCTATGGGGTCATTGAGGGATCTATGGGGTCACTGGGGGCTCTATGGGGTCACTGGGGGACATTGGGGGCAGTGGGGACGGTGGGAATGGGGACAGTAGGGGCTCTATGGGGTCATTGGGGTCTCTATGGGGACATTGGGGTCTCTATGGGGTCATTGGGGGCCCTATGGGGCCATTGGGGGCTCTATGGGGTTATTGGAGGATCTATGGGGACACTGAAGGCTCTATAGGGACATTGGGGACAATGGGGGCGGTGGGAATGGGGACAATGGGGGATCTATGGGGGCACTGGGGGACATTGGAGGCCCTATGGGGTCAGTGGGGGATATTGGGGTCTCTATGGGGTTATTGGGGTCTCTATGGGTCATTGGGGTCTCTATGGGGCCAGCAGTGGGCACTGTGTCCTCTATTGGGACACTGTGTTTCCTATGGGGTCTTTGGGGGCTCTATGGGGATACTGGGGTCTATAGGGTGGCACTGTCCCTAATGGGGTCTGTAGGGTGGTCCCCCCATGTCCCCCCATTGAGGACCCCCCCATGTCCCCATATCCCCCTATTGAATCTCCCCAC
>NW_015440111.1:37124-39979 GCF_001577835.2 Coturnix japonica | reverse complement strand
CCCCAATCCCCCTTTTTGTGCGCCCCCCCACCCCCCTCAATCCCCCCCTTCGTATCCCGCGCCACTCCCCTTTAATAGCCCCCGGCCTCACCCCCCCCTTAGGTGCCCCCCCCCCCTACGCCCCCCCTCGCTCGCCGCCCCCCCCAATCCCCTTTTATTCGCCCCCCTTTATCCTATCCCCCCTTTTTGTGATGACCCCCCCCCACCCCCGCCTCTAAAGTCCCCCCGTTATATCCCCCCTGTATCCCCCCCATTGCCCCTTTGAATAGCCGCCCATCGCGCCCCCCTTAGTGTCCCCCCCTTGACATGCCCCCCCTCGCCTCCCCCCAATTCCCCGCTGTTTGTGCCCCCCGCCCTCGTATCTCCCCGCCACCCCCCCTATATCTCCCACCACCCCCTCAATCCCCCCATTATCCCCCCTTGTTTGCCCCCCATCCCCCTTTAGCCCCCCCCTCGACGCCCCGCCCCCCTTTGCGTGCCCCCCTCGCCCCCTCGCCCCCCCCATTGTATCTCGCGCCCCCTATATATCACCCCCTATTATCCCCCGACCCCCTCAACTTCGCCCCATTATCCCCCCTTTATCCCCCCCATCCCCCTTTAAACCCCCCCCCCCCTTGTGCCCCCCCCCCCCTTTGTGCCCCCCCCCCTCCCGCCCCCCCCCCGCTTGCTCGGCGCAGGTTCCGATGGCCGGGCTCCGGAGCGGGAGCGGCGCTGGGCGCAGGTGGGGAATCAATGGGATCAATGGGATCAATAATGGGATCAATAGGATCGATGGGATCATTAATGGGGTCATTAATGGGGTCATTAATGGGGTCATTAATGGGGTCGTCAATGGGATCGATATCGGGACGGGCGCGATGTCGCGATAGAAGCCGGGGGGGGGGGCGAGATGTGGGGCGGGGAGGGAACCGGCACCGCGTCCATAGGGCGGCCCTATAGGAGCCCTATAGGAGCCCCATAATAACCCTATAGCGGCCCTATAGCAGCCCTATAGCAGCCCCATAGCCGCCCTATAATGGTCCTATAGAGGCTCTATAGCGTCTCTATGGCTCATAGCAACCCTATAGTAACCCTATAGCAGCCCTATAGGAGCCCTATAATAACCCTATGGCAGCCCTATAGGAACCCCATAATAACCCTATAGCGAACCTATAGCAGCCCTATGGCAGCCCCATAGCCGCCCTATAATGATCCTATAGAGGCTCTATAGTGTCTCTATGGCTCATAGCAACCCTATGGCAGCCCTATAGTAACCCTATAATAACCCTATAGCAGCCCTATAGGAGCCCCATAATAACCCTATAGCGAACCTATAGCAGCCCCATAGCCGCCCTATAATGATCCTATAGAGGCTCTATAGTGTCTCTATGGCTCATAGCAACCCTATGGCAGCCCCATAGTAACCCCATAGCAGCCCTATAGGAGCCCCATAATAACCCTATAGCAGCCCTATAGGAGCCCCATAATAACCCTATAGCAGCCCTATAGGAACCCTATAATAGCCCTATAGGAGCCCTATAATAACCCTATAGCAGCCCCATAGCCGCCCTATAATGATCCTATAGAGGCTCTATAGCGTCTCTATGGCTCATAGCAACCCTATGGCAGCCCTATAGTAACCCTATTATAACCCTATAGCAGCCCTATAGGAGCCCTATAATAACCCTATAGCGAACCTATAGCAGCCCCATAGCCGCCCTATAATGATCCTATAGAGGTTGTATAGCGTCCCTATGGCTCATAGCAACCCTATGGCAGCCCTATAGGAACCCTATAGGAACCCTATTATAACCCTATAGGAGCCCTATAATAACCCTATAGCGGCCCTATAGCAGCCTTATGGCAGCCCCATAGCCGCCCTATAATGATCCTATAGAGGCTCTATAGCGTCTCTATGGCTCATAGGGCCCCTATGGCAGCCCCATAGTAACCCCATAGTAACCCTATAGCAGCCCTATAGCAGCCCCATAGTAACCCTATAGCAGCCCTATGGCCACCCTATAGCGGCCCTATAGCTGCCCTATAGCGGCCCTATAGCTGCCCTATCGCAGCCCTATTGCCACCCTACCATAGTAACCCTGTAGCGCCCCATAGCTGCCCTATGGCAATCCCATAAGCAGAACTGGTGTCACCCTATAGACTCAATGTCCCCTATAGGATCAGTGTCCCCCTATATCCCTATAGGGCCCCCTATATCCCTATAGGGCCCCCTATATTCCCTATAGGGCCGCCTATATCCCCTATAGGGCCCCCTATATCCCTATAGGGCCGCCTCTATCCCTATAGGGCCCCCTATATCCCTATAGGGCCCCCTATATCCCTATAGGGCCGCCTGTATCCCTATAGGGCCGCCTATATCCCTATAGGGCCGCCTGTATTCCTATAGGGCCCCCTATATCCCTATAGGGCCCCCTCTATCCCTATAGGGCCGCCTCTATCCCTATAGGGCCGCCTATATCCCTATAGGGCTGCCTATATCCCTACAGGGCCCCCTATATCCCTATAGGGCCGCCTGTATCCCTATAGGGCCCCCTATATCCCCTATAGGGCCGCCTGTATCCCTATAGGGCCCCCTATATCCCCTATAGGGCCGCCTGTATCCCTATAGGGCCGCCTCTATCCCTATAGAGCCCCCTATATCCCTATAGGGCCGCCTGTATCCCTATAGGGCCCCCTATATCCCTATAGGGCCCCCTATATCCCCTATAGGGCCGCCTATATCCCTATAGGGCCCCCTATATCCCTATAGGGCCCCCTATATCCCCTATAGGGCCCCCTATATCCCTATAGGGCCCCCTATATCCCCTATAGGGCCCCCTATATCCCTATAGGGCCCCCTATATCCCCTATAGGGC
>NW_015440111.1:32678-34525 GCF_001577835.2 Coturnix japonica | reverse complement strand
AGCGGTGGATCTATAGGCGCTATGGGGCTGTGTGCGGGCAGCAGTATCCTATAGGCGCTATGGCCGCGCTATGGGGCTGTGTGGGGCAGCGGTGATCCTATAGGGCGCTATGGGGCTGTGTGGGGCAGCAGTGATCCTATAGGGCGCTATGGGGCTGCGCTATGGGGCTGTGTGGGGCAGCAGTGATCCTATAGGGCGCTATGGGGCCGTGCTATGGGGCTATGTGGGGCAGCGGTGATCCTATAGGGCGCTATGGGGCTGTGTGGGGCAGCGGTGATCCTATAGGGCGCTATGGGGCTGTGTGGGGCAGTGGTGATCCTATAGGGCGCTATGGGGCCGTGCTATGGGGCTGTGTGGGGCAGCGGTGATGCTATAGGGCGCTATGGGGCCGCGCTATGGGGCTGTGTGGGGCAGCGGTGACCCCATAGGGCCGAGTGGATCCCATAGGGCGCTATGGGGCCGTGCTATGGGGCTATGTGGGGCAGTGGTGATCCTATAGGGCGCTATGGGGCTGCGCTATGGGGCTGTGTGCCCTCCCATCGCGCCGCCCCCGCTCTCCCGCCCCACATTTCCTCCCAGCTGCTTCCTGGGCCCCCCCGGGACGGCCCCGCTCTGCCCCACACGTTCCCCCATTCCCCGCCGCGCTGTGGGGCTGACGGGGCCGCCATGGTGAGGGCGGCATGTGGGGCGCAGGTACGGCCTATGGGGCGACAAGGGGTCCTATGGGGCACTGGGGGGCACTAAGGGGTCCTATGGAGGCCTATGGGGCGCAGGTAGGGCCTATGGGGTGCCAAGGGGTCCTATGGGGCACTGGGAGGGTCTATAGGGGTCCTATGTGATGCTATGGGGCGCTAAGGGGTCCTATGGAGGCCTATGGGGTCCTGGGGGGTCCTATGGGGGACTGTGGGGTCCTATGGGGCACTGGGAGGGTCTATGGGGGTCCTATGTCATGCTATGGGGCACTGTGGGGTCCTATGGGGCACTGTGGGGCACTAAGGGGTCCTATGGAGTCCTATGGGGCGCAGGTAGGGCCTATGGGGCGCCAAGGGGTCCTATGGGGGACTGTGGGGTCCTATGGGGCACTGGGAGGGTCTATAGGGGTCCTATGTCATGCTATGGGGCACTGTGGGGTCCTATGGGGCACTGTGGGGTCCTATGTGATGCTATGGGGCGCCAAGGGGTCCTATGGAGGTCTATAGGGTGCTGGGGGGGTCCTATGGGGCATTGTGGGGTCCTATGGGGCACTGGGAGGGTCTATAGGGGTCCTATGTGATGCTATGGGGCACTAAGGGGTCCTATGGGGCACTGGGAGGGTCTATAGGGGTCCTATGTGATGCTATGGGGCACTGTGGGGTTCTATGGGGCACTGTGGGGTCCTATGGGGTGCTAAGGGGTCTTATGGGGCACTGGGGGTGTCTATGGGGCGCTAAGGGGCTGCTATGGGATTGTGGGGTTCTATGGGGCGCTGTGGGGCACTAAGGGGTCCTATGGAGGCCTATGGGGCACAGATAGGGCCTATGGGGTCCTGGGGGGGTCCTATGGGGCACTGTGGGGTCCTATGGGGTTCTAAGGGGTCCTATGTGATGCTATGGGGTGCTGGGGGTCCTATGGGGCACTGGGGGGTCTCTATGGGGCTCTATGGTTCCCTATGGGGCACTGTAGGGTCCTATGGGGTTTCTATGGGGCTCTATGTTTCTCTATGGGGCTCTATGGGGTTTCTATGGGGCTCTATGTTTCTCTATGGGGCTCTATGGGGTTTCTATGGGGCTCTATGGTTCTCTATGGGGCTCTATGTTTCTCTATGGGGCTCTATGGGGTTTCTATGGGGCTCTATGGTTCTCTATGGG
>NW_015440111.1:29784-30746 GCF_001577835.2 Coturnix japonica | reverse complement strand
TCCCCATTGCTCCCCATTGATCACTATTGCTCCCCATTGCTCCCCATTGATCCCCATTGCTCCCCATTGATCCCCATTGATCACTATTGATCCCCATTGATCCCTATTGATCCCCATTGATCCCCATTGATCTCTATTGGCCCCACAGATCTGAGCATGTCCCGGCCCCACGACGAGGGGGAGCGACACGGGGGGAGCAGCAGCAGCAGCAGCAACAACAGCAGCACAGGTAATGGGGGATGTGTGGGGCACATAGGGACCCATAGGGACACATAGAGACCCATAGGGACACATAGGGACCCATAGAGACCCATAGGGACCCATAGATACCCATAGAGACCCCATAGGGACTCATAGAGACCCATAGAGACCCCATAGAGACCCATAGAGACACATAGGGACACATAGAGACCCATAGGGACCCATAGGGACACATAGGGACCCATAGAGACCCATAGGGACCCATAGGGACCCATAGGGACACATAGAGACCCATAGGGACCCATAGGGACCCACAGGGACCCATAGAGACCCCATATGGACCCATAGAGACCCATAGGGACACATAGAGACCCCATAGAGACCCCATAGGAACCCATAGGGACCCCATAGAGACCCACAGAGACCCCATAGAGACCCATAGAGACCCCATAGAGACCCATAGAGACCCATAGAGACCCCATAGGGACTCATAGAGACCCATAGAGACCCCATAGAGACCCATAGAGACACATAGGGACCCCATAGAGACCCATAGAGACCCCATAGAGACCCCACAGGGACCCACAGCACCCCATAGGGCTGGGGTCCCGCAGGGCTGTGGGGCGCTATGGGGCGCTATGGGGCGCTATGGGGCGCTATGGGGCGCTATGGGGTGGCACCGTTTGTTGCAGACACAGAAAGAAATGGACCCGACACGAACCACCAGGTGAGCTATGGGGCGCTATGGGGCGCTATGGGGC